>NC_134483.1:510585963-510820963 GCF_040206685.1 Ascaphus truei
GCTTTAGCAGTCGCTTCGCATGCGTGCGGAGGCTCAGGTATTTTGGAGAGACTGGCAAATTTAAAATTTGCCGCTCAGGGAAGTGGAGGAGCGGTCACGTGACCGCTCACATCCAATGGGAGCAAGGGACTAGCTCCTGCCTCCCGCCTCGCCTCCAATCCGCCTCCGCCCGCCCCAAAGCGCGCTCACTGCCTCGCCTGCCAGGACACAAAGAAAGCTCCAGTTTGAGCAGGCGAGGCAGAGCAGGAGCGCTGATCAGCGCGGACCGAGGCACCATGCCGAGGCCTAAGGATTCGTTGTGAGGAGAGTACAGCTGATCCTGGCCACAAGGGGGTGTGAGAGCGATGCTCTCCGCAAGAATTGCCTGATTCTGTAGTCATCCAGCTCGGCCACGCGGATGATCTTGTTAATCACATGACGTCAAATGACCCCGCGGTGTTGCCATGGCGACGTGTCTCCAGATGCCGGCTGAATCAAGGTAAGTATTGTTTACAGAGGCCTGCAGCTCCCCAGCACTTAATTTAAGTGCTTTCCTGAAGCGTTCAGGGCCTCTAAACCTGCGCCGCCCCACCGGTAATCTCACGCCCCCCACTTTGCGCACTGCTGATTTAGGGTACCCATCATATTTAATAGGATCCTTTTGAATCTCTCTATTTGCGGATCTCCTTGTGGGTGGTAAGCGTATGGTTCTGGATTTTTTATCTCACAGATGCGCAGTAATTCCTTGATAAGTCGGCTTTCGAAGTCCCGTCCTTGGTCGAGTTTATCCTGGCTGGTAATCCATAATGGACAAAATACTTGTCCCATAACACTTTGGCGACTGTAGCGCTCATTCCTTTGTGGGAATGCTTGCGCATACCCGGGTGAAGTGATCTGTGACCGCTAAAATACTACTGGTGTTCTTGTATCTGACTCTAATGACAGGAAGTCCATGCAGACTGAGGGCCTCATGCAGTAAGCGACGATTTGATTATGTGAAATCGGCAAGCTTATCGATTAGTCATGTTATTGGCGTTTTTCCCTCTCCGTATGCAGTAAGTGCCGAATACATTCAAAATCAACCAGAAAACAAATCCGCCCACTCTCACGATGATGAGCCGATCACACACAGGTGTATCGGCGTGCGTGGCGGGGTGCTGTTAGGTTGCACAATCACAAATCTTGCTGAATCAGGCGAAACAAGCATGTTTTTGATTGCGCGCCATATTTAAAGGCAACGTGTACTGCTAATCATTCTCTGTGTTGTTGGGAGTGAGAGAGAGAGAGAGACGCACAGAGCTGGACGATTGAACATTTGCATATTGACTGAGAGACTTGTTGTGTATTGGGTGAGCTTTGTCCTTTGTTGTTTTGTTTACATCTTTGTCTTGTTTTATATGTGGAAGTGGGTCGTGTGATTGCCTGTACATTTATTGTCTGTTTTTTGTGAGTGCTGGAAGTATGCCCGCAAAGCGTGGGAAGAGTGATGCTGGTGGGAGTGGGAGTGCTACTCGTGGGAGTACGCGTCGGAGTGAACGTACTGTTCAGGGGAGTGATGTTGCTGGTGCACCGAGTGGTGTTGCTGGGAGTGGGAGTGCTGTTGCTGGGAGTGGGAGTGCTGGGAGTGGGAGTGCTGTTGCTGGGAGTGGGAGTGCTGTTGCTGGAGTGGGAGTGCTGTTGCTGGGAGTGGGAGTGCTGTTGCTGGGAGTGGGAGTGCTGTTGCTGGGAGTGGGAGTGCTGTTGCTGGGAGTGGGAGTGCTGGTGCTAGGAGTGTGAGTGCTGGTGCTAGGAGTGTGAGTGCTGGTGCTAGGAGTGTGAGTGCTGGTGCTAGGAGTGGGAGTGCTGGTGCTGGGAGTGCTGCTGGTGGCGCAGTTGCTGATGGGGTGGATGGTGGTGGCGTGCTTGCTGGTGGCCAGCTTTTGGAGGCTCTTCCATTGGAAGAAGGAGAGTCCAGTCAGCACCAGCCAAGCTCTGACCCTAAACCTGCTCGGAAAAAACGTGTGGAGAAGCCACGTAATCCTCGCTTCAATGACCAGGAAAATAGGGCTCTTGTCACTGGCATTCTGGAGCACTATGACAGTATATATGGACATTTAGTAGGTAAGTGTAACTTTACATTTATTATTCAAATACATGTGATCCTAGGTCATCTGAGTTTTGTTCATATGCAAATATGGGTACACAATATCTTTCTATGTTCATTAGTGTGGAAACACAGCTTTTTATCATGCCTTACAAGGACAAATAAACACAGGCGGTCAATTTGCCAGAACTGCATACAATATGAATGCAACCTTGCTTACATGTATAGGTTTAGTAGTGAATGCTCATGTGCTGCACATATTACACATAAAACAGCATGTTTGCTATCACTTGGAACAGCTAGCAGTGTAGGAAACTGGTGCTTATATTATTATTCATTTACCTCATATCTTTTATATGTTTTTCAAGGGCGGACAAGTGCAGCAAGCAAAAAAGAAATGTGGGACACAATAGTCATTGGTGTCAATGCCTGTGGGAATAGTGTCAGGGACAAGTATCATTGTCGGAAAAGATTTGATGATATTAGGTCCAAATTGAAAAAGAAAATACAAGACCAACGCGTGCATGCTACTGGCACTGGAGGTGGGCCCACACCACAACGTCTCATATTGACTCCATTGGAGGAGCTGCTTCGGCCAAAATTACTTACCGTCGTCGTGGAAGGCTTGGCTGGTGACCGTGACATTGGAATTTATCCGTCACAATTTCCAGCAGGTGATAAATATTACTGTACTAGGCGTGTCGTTGCTTACAGTTATTTTGCATAGTTACACTGCTTTTTATACTGTCTTCACAATATAAGCATACCTGCATCTATATATGTATATGTCTGATTCTGTATATATATATCTCAAAATAGACATATATGTAGTAGTCCTACTAAAAGCAGTAACTAATATAGCACGTGCCATTGCGTGCTCATTTACATGTGAATTCCCAAAATGCATAGCTGCAGTGGAAGCAATTGATGGTGGGCGAAGATGGGGAACAACAGGGTAGTACACGTGTAACACATGTTCATGAGAAATTATTAGTAGCTACAGGTACAGAACAGAAATATGTATCATATTATTGTGTATTTTATTGATTTTACTCCGACAAACATGACATTACTGCCTATTTTAAGCATGCATCAAAGAAATTGCATGTAACGGCCTACAAACATCACTGGCACTAACACATCTATAGTTGCTTATGAAAAGGTCCATTTTTGCTTTATGTCATATACAGACAGCATAATGAGGCACACGTATCATATGTTATGTCATTGTTTTCATAACTTAAACACTGCAGATGACTACTTAGCTCATCTACCATTGTGTTAAAGCAGCTGCAATTAATATCTCATCACAGCATACACTTCAACAGAGGGGGTGGGGTTCAGCACACACACTAATTACAGCCTCATTTCACGGTCAACTTAGTTCACACCATTTGCACCTGTTTCAAGTCATTGAAAGGTGTGGCTGATTAGGCTTTTTGGGGAAGGGAATACCTTTCTTACAACCTGAATAGCACAACTGAAGTTAATCACACTCATTGGAAAGCTTAACTCTAGCTACTAAATGCCCCAACAACTCATTACTTATCAAAGCGTACGTCACACATTAGTTCACTCATATCTATAGTTGAACTACTATGAAAGACACATTATCACACACTGCATGTGTTGTCTTGTTGAGTCACAGCCACATTCAGGTGTGCCACATCTTCGATTAATGTACCACACATATCCTCTACCAAAAACAACACTTTTTGCAATATGACCACCTTCATGATAACCATTGTGAATGGTCATCTCATGATAGTTATGTACATTATGATACTGATATCACTACACAACATATGATTTTTATGTACTCATTTAATCTATTTATCCTCACGCATTACTGCAGAAACA
Source organism: Ascaphus truei (assembly GCF_040206685.1). Lineage (NCBI taxonomy): Eukaryota > Metazoa > Chordata > Amphibia > Anura > Ascaphidae > Ascaphus > Ascaphus truei. The sequence continues at coordinate 510,589,886 of NC_134483.1, forward strand.
TAGTATGTTGTATGTTAGGGAACTCAAAAATTCTAAGTACACAGGCATGTACAGTGTTATTACAACTATTTATGTTCACTTTCACACACATTTTCGGTTAAGGAACTGATGTTGTTAGTTAATCATAAATACAGAACATACAATAAGTGTTTGTTCAATATTTACACATGTAAATGTAAAACTTATGTTATTGTTATATATAGTTGCCCCTGGAGGACATGTGTCACCTGAGATGGAACAAGTGTCTTCACCTGGGTCAGCCAGCTCAACACTACTAGAAGGTGAGTGTATCATTTGCTGGCCATATAATATGTGCTCTTCTATATGTTATGTTGTCATGTGCATTATTTGTTTTGCACATCTTCTTTAAATAGGATTACTTAGTGTCAGTGAAAATTAAGTGTAAGGCAACATGTATTGTGTTAGTGATGTTAATTATCATGTAGGACTTCTGAGTTTAGAGCAACTTTTCATTCATTCATATTTCATACTGAGTCCAAACATTATTCGTAAGTCAAGGTAGTTTTTAATGAGGTTATAAAACGTATGCTAACATGTTAGGTGTTACTTAGGACACAGTACAATTACATAGTAACACAGCATACATTAACATGCCATTTAATAATGTGTACATTTCTTTTTAGAACATCATGGTGATGAGGATGATGAGTATGATGAGGATGACGCCACAGAAGAGACTGAAATACAATCATGTGACCATGAAGAGGTGCCAATAGAAACTGTTGTACCGCCAAATCGTCCATCAACTTCCACATACGATGCAATTGTAGCTTCAGAGGGAAAAATAGTGGACGCAGAAAATCGTCGCCATTCAGACATGATGACAGTGCTGGAAAGGATGATTGGACTGCAGGAAGAAACAGTATCACAATTGGCACATCTCCACAGAGTCTTCATTGAAGTGCCTAAACAGTTGCAAAAAATCAACACCTCATTCGAAGCATTAGTTGTTCAGCAAACACAAGCTAATTACTGGAGAATGACTAATGTACCACAATTCAACACCTCCCAGCCAGGATCTGTTCATGCAGGTCAGTTTTCACCACATTCATCTGAGATTCATTCACCAGGCCCAAATGTTACCGGTCAAGTAGCAGACATTGCTGTGCAGGTTCCTGATGACATCCTACCGCTGCCATCTCTACAAATTCAGCAGCAGACACCTACAAAGGAGGCGACAAAAACAAAACAAGACACACATGAAACAGACCAACCATCACTTGTGCAGTGTCTACCAACTTGCTCACATGTGTCACTGGGCACAAGCCCTGTCCGTGAACAGTCACTACCCAAAAGCCCTGTAGGTGAGTCGCTGCCCAAAAGCCCTGTAGGTGAATCGCTGCCCAAAAGCCCTGTAGGTGAGTCGCTGCCCAAAAGCCCTGTAGGTGAATCGCTGCCCAAAAGCCCTGTAGGTGAATCGCTGCCCAAAAGCCCTGTAGGTGAATCGCTGCCCAAAAGCCCTGTAGGTGAATCACTGCCCAAAAGCCCTGTAGGTGAGTCACTGGCCACAAGCCCTGTAGGTGAGTCACTGGCCACAAGCCCCGTAGGTGAACAGTCACTGGCCACAAGCCCTGCCCGTGAAGTGCCAGAGGCCACTCAAAGTGGCTCTGTTGTGCCTAAAGTTGGTGGCAAAAGAAAAAGGAAAATTCAAGAGACAACAAGCAGGCCTGTTACTCGCTCGCAAAAGGAACAAAAAAAATAAATGTTATAATTCAGAAAATATGTCTTTGGCCTTGTTTTGTTGACTTCAGATTATCTAATTACTATTGTATGTATGCTGAAGACTGTGTTGTTTCCAAACTTTCAACTATGTTCTTGTACACGTGAAGTTTTGGAAATGTTAACACTCATAATTAATTGTGTTATAAATATTTATGTTGTAATCGTCTGTTCAGTAATGGTCCACCAGGAGCCAGTTGCTAAGTTTAGAGAAGCTGCCATTGACTTTGCAGCAAAACATTGCATTTGGGTGTGTTAATTGATGTAAGAATTGCATATGCATATTAGTCACATGCAATTATTAAAACACCTAAGTAAGTGCAAACATCTTTCTTGTACGTGTACAGCAGGATTATGTGTAAATTATTACTTACCTTTGCCTTGCTTGGCCATTGTAATTTTGTCCTTTAATCAGTTGTGTGTTCGTTTCTATAACATCTCAGAATGTATAATAATATATATACACACACACACACACACACTGAGTGAGTGTGAGTGTGAGTGTGTGAGTGTATATATATATATATATATATATATATATATATATATATATATATATATATATATATATATATATATATATATATATATAGTACTATATAAACTGGTATACACAAACTAATACACTTCATGCTTCCTTGTGAAAGCACACTATTTTAATAATACAGGCCTAATGTTTGAGAAATATCCTAAGTATGAGACTCTAACAGTATTGTGCTTAAACAAATGTTTATTACTTAATTCAATCATGTTTCTCACCATTTAAATAGGTTTCATACAAGGTATACTTAATGCCATCAATGTTGTGTGTACTCCTGCAATATAAAAAAAAATAAAATATTATATATAAATATATATATATTTTTATAAGAGATATATTTATATATATATATATATATATATATATATATATACACACGTATTTAAACTCATGCAGACAGGGAGTTAACCAGACTTTCACATACACACAGAAATGTAAGCGGGGAAAAAACATTTCTTTTTGCAGGTGTGTTTTTACTGATATGCCTGGCTAAGAAATATTTTCACACACTGGTCTTTGTTAGTTTTCAAAAAAACACTATGTGAACGCATTCACAGTCTAGGGATGTTTTTCACAAACGAGATAAAAGAAGGAGAAATGTTTCTCCCACAGTCCCATATCACGAACCACAACTGTTAACCCAATTAGACAAACAAATCCAATTGGCGTTTGAAATAAGGAGTCAAAGTAGTTACTTTTGTTGACCTTGACAAGGAAAAACAGGAGTTTGTTAGCCATTCAGCACATTCATTTTGATGAGCAAATAACACAGACCTGCACACAGCTTTTGTGCTACTCAGACATGGCTGATGAATTCGTTAACAATATTAATCCCCTTTTAGGGTATAAGTACATGATCTGTGAAGCCATCTTGAACAGTCGCGGACAGAAAGCAAGCACACGCCAAATCGATGATTTCATTCGAGCAAAATATCCTTATTACCAAGACCGTAAGCATGCACGGAATTTTAATTCCTCAATAAGATTCACTTTATCAAGTAATGACTTTTTTGAACGTGACCAGGATAAGCTACAACACACCTATGGTTTCTGGAAGATTGCCCCGGAAAAACAATTTCTCCTGAAAGACGGCACTTATATTGTCGTGAAAGGCATATTTATTCCTAATGGCAATAGCAATGTATCCGCTACTACTGATCCGTTTGAATCGATACGTGCTGCAATATCTGCAGCCTCCATTCCTGAAACCCACATTGTACAAGAACAAAAGTACTATGATTATGTACCAAGCCTTTCAGCTGAAATTGCATTGGAATGGGAACCGGAAGAAATGAACCTACCTCCCGACCAATTATTTGAAGAAAGCAGTGGCGATTCCTATGAGCGCATCCTGGAGGAGATATGTGCCATACTGGATTCAGCGGTTGGGTTAAGCGTGGATGAAAATGGCTTGCATTTCTGGAGCGACCAGTTGCAGCCAGGCGAAGAGTTAATTCTAGAAGAATGGTAAATATAACAATCGTTATGCGTTGACTCTGCGTTTAAATTTTTTTTTTTTTTGTAACCACCATTTTCACTTTCAATGCGTGGATACAGCGTAACATTGCAGACTGCATAACATGTAGCGATCACAAACAAATTGTTTCCTAATACAATATAGTAGGACCTGAAAGAGTAGTACACATTGCTGACGGAATAAATATACGTACTTTCCTATCCCTTTAAACATATTAGCAACATTTTACCATTACTCTAACACATACCTGTTTTGTTATCATGCAACATCTACAACATTGAAAACCGGGTCCACCACGTATGACGTGGGACCCTTGTCATGGGCCAAGGCGTCCTTAAAAAGGATTAGTGATGTAAGTCCCGCCCCCAAGCGACGTGCGCGCCTCAAAGCCTATTGGCTGTCATGTTTTGTTATAGTAACGGTAACTGCAGTGTGTGATGCGTGCGGCTCAGTGTTTGTAGGCGTACCCTGGGCGTTAGCCGAATGTTAATTGAGTGGGAGGAGTGTTAGCGTGCGTTTCACGCTGGCTTAACATGACGTCACACGTATTGCATTTGCGCATTGTGTTATCGGCCGTGCTTTCTGTTCAAACACGTCTGTTTAAAAAGAATACAGATGTACTCGTTTAGAACGAATGTAGTTTCGTCTTCATTGTATTTGAAATAAAGATGTTATGTTTACTGGTATTTTCAACATGTATTGAACGCACAACGTACGCTTTGTTTTGCGCATGCGCTAACAGTTAGTGGAGCCAAGCGTGAAGTGCGTGCGCACACAAAGATGTGCGCGCACATCTTTCAGTATACAGGCAACGTTCACTTCTTATACATAGTTATGCCTGCTACAAATTTAAAGAAACATTACATACTGATGAACAGTTTTACTTCTAACATATAAGTGACTGACGTGTGTATCTACACAATCATATAGAGCTGCGTAACGCGTTGTCACGGATGCATATCTAGTAAGGTGCCATCTTTGACCATCATGTGTTTGCTGTATTTCAGAGATGTCGGGGAAGATACAATCGGATCAATGTATGATTTCAGAAGAGTCTACCTTTATATGAGATGATTGTGAGGAGGAGCCACCGACTACTATACTACATATGGAACTAATTTTATATTGCTTGCAGCGCTTATTAACAAACAATTAAAAATGTGATACCCTTATGCCTATATTGCATAAGCACTTAATTAACATAATGATGTTGCAAAAGAGTGCCTCATGAATTTTTATTGAGTGTTCTTTAATGACTACTAACATTTTATGACATGGTGTGTTTTATATATAACAACCATTCCCACTCTGCTAACACATTTGTGTATTCTAATATGTAATGGAACGTATGACTGTCGAAACTATGTAACAATAATAATAATAATATGAGCATGTTCATGTATAGGGCTGCTAGTTGTACGCAGCGATTTACAGACACATGTTTCAGCCTGAGGTCCCTGGCCCGTGGAACGTACAAATGTTTTTTTGCCGCATGAGGCACAGGGAGATAAAGTGACTTGGCCAAGGTCACAAGGAGCCCACACCGGGAATTGAACCAGACTCCCCTGCTTCAAACTATCAGTGCCAGTGTGTGTCTTTACTCAGTGAGCCACTCCTTCTCCCAATGTAAAGGACACTTACAACCAAGTAGCCATTTATTTTTAAAATCTCTTGTTACATGGGTATGTAGATAAAATGGTTTGGGACTGTAGCAAATAATGTTACTGGCCAGATGTTATGGTCCCCTCCAATGCATGATGTTCTGAATATGACATCACCATCATGTTATGAAGTACGTTTCTGTGTATATTTCATTAACCTAACTAACTATAGTTTACTGTGTTTATTAATCGTTTAGAAATACATAGTATAGTCAATATGATGATATAAGCTACCATAATAAAGCTGGTGTTATCATTTGTCGGTGTTATACATGGATCCTACACCAATTGATAGAGACACAAACAGTTGTCTTAAAAAGTGTGTCTATGCTAGTGATGAATGTGCTCCCGTAAGTAAACAAATAAGTACAGTTATCCCCTTTTCTCCAACCACCTCTATATTACATTAATGGAAATTATAAGGAAACATACATAAAATGTGATGAAATGTGAGTAATCATTTTGTAATACAATGCACATGAAAGCTCAAGAGTAGCTAAATGCATATACATGATACAGAAAGTACATATATGTAACATTTGTGTTTAAACCAATATGTTGGGTTTTTAGTTCCAATAATTATAGGAAGATTGAGGTAGCCACATCTTATGAGAGATGTCAGCAAATATACATACCATGATCAGTCATACTGGAGATATACCTATAATGCAAAGGAACAATATATAAATTGCAAACATTGACATGCCATCTTCAGTACCGTAAACAACACAGCAAAGTGTGTATTTGGTGTTAAATGTACAACACCATGTATATTTCATGACATTCAAAATGTAAATCAGCCTGGTGTACACATCATATGGATGTACATGTTACACTGCACCAATAACATTGTATGTAAGCATACTAGAAGCATGAATGATTATGGGCATAATATGTGTTTTGTCTTAGCATAAGGAATAACACAATGCTACAATATTATTGCTTTGTTACCCAAGTTGTATTCACATACACACAACTAAAGTACAATTGAAGAGGGATTCTATAACCTGTGCAACAATAACATACCGGTGCCACATCCCTTTGTGCACACAGCAGAGAAAAGAAAGGTGTGCAACCCATATTCATCTGTGTCCTAACAGAAGGTTATATAAAGAAACATTATTGTTAATATAACATAATTAAACTATAAAAGTAGTACTAGGAACATATGAGTTTGTACTTACAAGAAAAAAATGAATTGATGAGATTCTGTCGTGTCTGGCCACCACTGGCTGTTTGTTCATTTTCAGCAGCTACATGGGTGGGATGCTCGTCTACCAAAGCCTCAGCTAGGTCTGACTGTACATTGTGCCTGAGTGCAACATTGTGCAAAATGCAACAGGCAAGGATAATATCAGACACTTTTTGAGGCTTGTATAGAAGAGCCCCACCAGTTCTGTCCAGACACCTAAACCTGGTCTTGAGTAGGCCAAATGTCCTCTCTATAACAGATCTTGTAGATATATGGGCTGCATTGTACCTGTCCTCTGCTTCAGTTTGAGGGTTTAGCACCGGAGTCAAGAGCCACGGCCTAATTCCGTATCCTGAGTCACCTATAATGAATGGAGCACACATAAGCTGACATTAGTGATCAAATTGTACAATGCCAACATTCCTAAATCAACATGTGTTTTGTGTTAGAACATGTAAATATGTACTCACCCAGCAGCCAACCAGGTTCAAAATGTCCCTCTTCGAACGCATGGAAGACTGAAGAGTTCCTCAGGATAGAGGAATCGTGACTGGAACCAGGGAACTTGGGTACCACATGCATTATCCTCATCGTCGCATCACATACCACCTGTACATTGAGTGAATGGTAGTGCTTCCGATTGCGGTACACATGCTCACTCTGACTAGGTGCAATCAAAGCAACATGTGTGCAATCGATTGCACCCAGCACAGATGGTATCCCTGCTATATTATAAAAGCCAGTCCTGACTTCCAGCCACTCTGTCGCCTCTGTAGGAAAATGAATATAATTCCTAGCGCGTCTATTGAGTGCATAGAGAAACTGGGTCAAGGCCCGCGAGAATGTAGATTGCGAGACCCCGCCCACTATGCCCACAGTTGTCTGGTATGACGCGGAAGCAAGATAATGTAATGAGCACAGCATTTTAACAAGCCCAGGGACTGCACGACCTCTGGCTGTGAAAAAATCTAAATCCCCCCTTATCTCCTCATAAAGAGCTAAGATTGCTGCTGAACTCAAACGATAGCGACTTACAATCTCCTCCTCACTCATCCCATCTAACAGGGTTCTCTCCCTGTACAGACGCGGACGAGGCACAAGTTGTCTCCTCTGTCTTCTCCTCTGATCTCCTGTCCCTCTACCTGTCCCTCGGCCTGTCCCTCTCCCTGTCCCTGTCGTATCCGCGTCACTGTCACTGTCCCTCGGTGTGTCCCTACCTTGCCCTATATGATTCTCTTGATCATCAAGCATGTCATAGAAAAGAATGTTCCTGCGTCTCCTAAACATTCGCAACATTTTGAAATGAGTAGCTGTGAATGAGCAGGTAATGTGCGTCCTTTAAATAGGTATGTGATGATGTCAGGTGACATAGTAAAATGCAAGGTGTTACATTAACATAATAAAGTACTTCTGTGGCAAGCTGTGTGCACTTGTTGTTCTAAGTATTTGTTGTGTGTATTCTGCAGGGAATGATGATATTTGGCAATGATGTGACGTGAAGCTTTGTACAAAGATTGCTTGCAAATAAATAGTTGCATGTGCAATGCATGTAACACTTGTGAACGCAAGAGTCAGTCATGTAATGAGACAAAAAGGCTGAGATTGACGTGGGAAAAGTTTTGTGTAACATGTGTAATTATCCATGTTATTGTGACATGTTGGCAACAATGAATAGTCGTGTGCATATGCATGCATTTGTGTAAGGAGGATAGTTGGTATAGAATGAGTTTACAAGGTGTCCCAATGATGAATTACTGTACATGTGTGTATAAGTTAGGTTGAAGTGCTTGTAATGCAACGGTTACAATGTAAACATGCAATGTGATTGAGCGTCCAATAAGTGACGTCATGAAAATAGGGAGGACCCAAAAGTATATGTAAACATGAGAATACAGATGTACATGAACGTTTAAAGATGCGTGTCACATTACAAGCATTGTGTAATGTAAAGGAAGATGAATATACTGTGTATGTGTGACATGTGTGACATGTGTGACATCATGTAAATAATTGTCGCTGAGTTGAGTAAAATGTGTGATATGATGTGAGGTTCTCCTTTAAGAGTGTAGTATAGTATTTTCCCTTGCCACATCATCACATGATGAGTAATGTGACCCGCAAATGCTGAAAACATGTAAAAGTCGAATGTTATGCAAATAAGACACATCAGCTGTGACACAATGCAGGGAATGCCCCCACACTGTCATGCAAATCCCCCTTGTATTGTGAGCAATGAAACATAAACAGTACTATACTGTTATACGTCCCCGCTCCATTGACTTCCATTGATGTACAGAAGATGTTTTTTTTCTAAGTGCCGTTCCGGCAGCCTTAGCGATCGTTCTCCCGTCCAAACTGCCAACTTTAGTTGGCGGGAGAAATCGGCCATAACATCTCAATTTCGTAGTGCCGATCAGCCCCGATAAGCTGTTTTTTTTTGTTGAATCCAGCCGATTTAAAAAAGTGGCGATCAGTGTCGAAAACAGGCTTATCGGCAGGCGACTGGCCATAACCAAATTATCGGCTCCGAAACCTGGCGATATGAAGCACTTATCGGCGCTTACTGAATCTCAAACCCAATTTTGGCTATAACATGGCCATATTTCCCTTATCAACGCTTACTGCATGAGGCCCTAAGTCCAGTGGCCCGCTGCTAGTGATATTGGTCAAGGCTGCGGTCCGGGTAGGCAAAGTCTTTCTGGTCACACACCTTCCGCAGTTCTTACAATATTCCTTGACATCCTGTGCCATTCTGGGCCAATAGAGTCGATCTTTCACTAATCCCATTGTTTTGTCTGTGCCCAAATGGCCATGATCGTCATGTAGTGAACGTAGAATGTAGAACCACTTGCCTATACCGGTAAGGAAGTACCAGTTGCTTAGTCACCAGGTCCTGCATTTTCTTAGGTCTGTCTGCTGCGATCGCGATAGATCTTGTATGTTTAGTTGGGGTAATCCCTCCATGGTCAACTCTGCAGGGTGAGATTACACTAAAGGAACTCCAGTGGGAGAGATCCCCAGAGTATCAGCCACTCTATTTGGATTCTCCGTGGTAATTTGTCTCTGCATTTCTACTTGCTTCCACATTGCATGCACTCCTGCGGCGGTAATGTTTTTCCAAAGTCCATCCTGGGTTTGAGCGTCCAAGTGAATTCGTGACAGTGTGTCCGCATCAATATTTTGTTTCCCAGGTCTGTACTTTAGACTGAAATTGTAAGTGGCCAATGCTGCCATCCACCTGTGTCCAGTGGCATCCAGTTTCGCTGATGTTAGAATATCCGTAAGGGGATTGTTGTCTTTATGCACTACAAACGCTGCTCTATATAGATAGTCATGTAGTTTGTCCGCAATTGCCCATTTCAAAGCCAAAAACTCCAGTTTGTGTACTGGGTAGTTTTTCTCGGACGGCATGAACCCCCGGCTCACAAGCGCTACTGGTTTCAGTCCCTCTTGGTGCTCTTGGTACAGCACTGCCCCGAGTCCATCCAAACTAGCATCTACATGCAGCACATGGGGCATTTATGGATCTGCAAATGCTAGTACTGGCATCTTCATCAGGCAGGCTTTTATGGCTTGGAAAGCCTCCTTGCACTTAGGAGTCCATCTATTCCCAAATGGTTCATTCATTTTGAAATAATCTTTACAGGTGGCCCCCGCGGCCATGCTACACCCTTTTGGTGGCGAGTAACCCTTTGTCAGCTGTGTCAAGGGTTGGACTACAGCTGAGAAGTTGTTCATGAACCGTCTAATACCCGCAGAATCCCAAGAAAGACCACAGTTTTGTTAGCTGCGTAGGCTTTGGCCATGATACTTCAGCCTCTAATTTAGAAGGATCGGTGGCCACTCCTTTCTCAGATAGGATGTGCCCTACGTATGTGACAGACGTCCGACAGAACTGACACTTGTCTACTGATAATTTTAGTCCATTGACACTTAATCGATCTAACACCTTCATCAACCGAGCTTCGTGTTCCTCCGGGGTTTTCCCAAATACTATTATATCGTTCAAGTATACCAGCACTTCAAGTAGGTTCTTATCTCCCTCTACTCATTCCATTAGCCTTTGGAATGTAGCTGGGGCAACTGACACTCCCTGAGGCATCCGCTCAAACTGGTAGAACCCCAACGGACATATAAAGGCAGCCTTCTCTTTGCCGTGTTGGCTCATTGGGATCTGATAATATCCACTGCGAAGATCCAAAACTGAAAAACACTTTCTCCCAGTGAGGCAATCCAATGTGTCTTCTATTCGTGACATTGTGTACTGATCTGGGGTAGTCCTTTTATTCAATGTGCGATAGTCAATACACATACACACGGCGCCGTTTTTTTTTTCGGGCAACCACTATGAGTGATGCATACGGGCTTCTGGATTCAGAAATTATGCCAGCTCTCATTAGCTCCTGGAGGTGTCTCCTAACATCCTCCACATCAGCCGGGGCCAATCTCCATGACCTTTCTCTAAAAGGATGAGCATCATGAAAAAGAATCTGGTGTTCCATTCCATGGGCTTTTCCTACATCCCCTTCTTGAGTGGAGAAAACTTCTGCCTACGAGCCATTTTTTCTTGTAGCCGTTTCTTCCAGTATTCCAGAATTGAACATGTCTGGCGTCAGTCTTCTGTTATGAGTCTTCTTTTTGTCCTGGCAGAGCCCATCACTTCAGCACGGTACAGGTGAGCTATCACAGTGTCTCTTCTAATCCACACATCATGGAAAGTCTCATTTCTCACTTCCACCCCTATAATATCTGTTTTTCCTTTCTATATAGACAGCACGCCGGCCTTTACAAATAGTCCCTCAGGAAATTGTCCAGGGGCAGGGTCTTCTATAATTACTGTGAAACCTTTTACTTCTTGATGGAGGGTCACCTTCCCTTCAATTCGACATACATGGTGTGGAGGCATTTTTTTCGACCGAAGATCGGCCCAACAGACTTCTCCTATGGGGTCATAAGACTTGTAAGTGGCTTCATTCTTGGCTCGTCGGTAGGCCTTCAAAAACATAGGGTGGATGGTCAATGTCCGATCGTAATCATCTCCTCCAACAGTCTGGCACACTTCACTATGCTGAATATGTTCACATTTGTTTCTATTATGGCTACGGATTCTCCTTCTTCATGGGCTTCAGGACATATTAGTGCCACTACTTCAAGGGGTGTGGCTACCCCAGCAATTTCTTTGGGAAATTCCAACTTCACGACATGTAGCCCAAGTACGGATAGCTAGCTTCACTGAGGCCCCACACCACAAGTCCATTCAGCAGCTGCAGTGGCATGTGTCGCAGATATCGGTTGTACCATGATTGGAAGATTATAGACACTTGCGATCCACTATCCAGAAGAACCTTGCATGGTTTTCCTTCAATAGATGCCATCACACGGGCAGAAGGGCCAAGAATCCCAATTGGCAGATTGGGGTACACGCAGATGCTCGTCGGTGTGTTAGTCATTTAGCTTCTCTTCATGTGGGGCGTGGCATGCTCCCTTATCAGGTCCCTCTGTCGTTTCCCTGCTTCTTGAAGGCTTCTCTTGCCTTTAGTGCCTTGCAGTACACAGCCCGATTTCTATGTTCCCCACACTGGAAACAACCCATACCTCGATTTCTAGGGAACCGGTCCCGGTCATAGGTCCGGGGCGCATCCAGAAGAGTACTAGCTGAGGCCTTTTGGGGTGCCGCAGCCATCATCAATGTGTTCATTTGCGCCGTTAGCTATTGAATTTGTTTTCTAAGCTCTGTTCTCCTCACAAATATATATTATATATATATATATATATATACATATATATATATATATATATGTGTGTGTACAAAGAAAAAAGAGTAACCTCGCATCCACTCTGATAATTTAAATGGTCACCATAAGCTGGTATATAACAGTATAATTACCATGTCCGGCGGTGCTCACGGGCCAATAGTAATTGAACAACAAGAGAAAAAAGAAACCCGCTAAGAGCACTCAGGTGTACCAACAATGAAAAATAACAATTTATTAGTTGACACATAAACATTAAAAAGAAACATTAAAAAGAAACAATGCAGAATAATTAAAATATGGCGTGTACCCCTGACACGAGCACTGCAGAAAACACTGATGTACAGTATAGGAAGGGTGAGCTAACACTGTAGTCACCAATTGTGTATAGTAACAATAAGGAATGACCTAGATCCACAGTGAGATGAATAACTGCTGGCCAACATGACATAAATGGCACAAGATTGTACAATGCAATAAACAATATCCACAGTGCTAGAGTAGAAACTGTTGGTTAATGATTCTCTCAAGCTGTGAACAATAACACTGAGCAGACAGCTAGCCTCATAAGGTGTGTGTACATAGGCACAACCCAATGCATATAATGTGCAAAGTCCAATGGCCAGCTCACTGAGAAAGTACTTCTCTCAAGCTGTAGAAAATACCACTGAGCAGACAGTTAGCCTCATAAGGCGTGTGTAAATAGCACAACCTAATGCATATGTAGCCCCGGGCTTATTTTTCACTTGCTGACCCCCCTCGGCGAGTGCCAAGTGGTCGTGGGTGCCGCCGGAGGCAGCGACGGACCCGCCGGCACTTCGCGAGGGTGGGGGCCAGTGCAGGGAGCGCTCTGCATCCCTGGAGCTCCGGCGGCGTACCCGGCTAGCGGGGGCCGCCATGAAGTGTTGCGCGGGATCGCGCATGCGCAGATAGGGGCAGAAAGTTAAAGAAGCCCTTAGGAGATCGCACGAGAGCAGGGTCAGCCAGAGAAAGGTTGCGGCGGCCATTAGGCGTTCGCGCATGCGCAGGGCAAGTGCGCACGCGGCCCCAATGCTATAGCAGCCTCCTGCAAACTACAACTCCCATGGAGCATAGCGAGGGAGACACCAGGTGTCTCATAGTGGCCAATGAGGGCCAAGGATTCTCAGCCCAGGAGATTGATACATTTCGCGGGCTTAGAGCAACGGCAGTTGGAGCTGGGAGCAGGAAGGGGGAGGAAGGGTGCAGGGAGCAAGTGGCTCCTGCACCAGGTAAGGATCCCCAAGTCCCAGGCAGGCCCCAATCCCTGTTAGGGTAGTGGGTAGTACTGAGGGACAGCCCCTAGGTTAGGGACGCTGCCCTTAGGTGTGTGAGGGTGCAGGCTTGTCAGGCTCCCAGATAGCGGAGGCTCAGATCTCCTGGAGCCACAGGTGTTGTACAGCGACCAGTAGTTCCTTTAGGAGGGTTCAGAAAAAGGGCTACACATATAATGTGCAAAGTCCAATGGCCAGCTCACTGAAAGAGTACTTCTAGGTGGTATACTTCCAATGAGAAAATAACAGTGTTCTGCAGCATAATTACGTGTGCTCCATGGGGAGAGTCATCCAGGGGTCCTGCCTAGTGCTCCCACTCCTACGCGTTTTGTCCAGAGACTTAAACTTGGAGTGGTGAGGAGGCTAGAGCAGGGGGCTGCTTAAAAGGGGATAATTTCGCGCCAAGCAGAAGGAGACAGCTGATCGCAATCGGAGCTGCAGGAGAGGAGTAGATACTACCGCGTGTCAGCATGACACGCACCATAATAGCCTTGGCTTCCGCATTCGCACTATGTGTGCTTGTGCGCATGCGCAGTCTGTATCTGCTCGTAAAGTACAGTTAAGATCTATATCGGCAGCAAAAGTACACACATATCAACAGGGAGACACAAGATCATAACTCCAAAGTTTCCCAGGATCTTTGCATAATCTCCAAGCTAACTAAGCAGCTGATCCTCATAACAGACATATGCAAACATACACAACATGATAAGGGATGAGCAGATAATCTCTCAAACTAAGGATAGTCCAGTCTCTTAATCTTTATCATCTCCAGCTAGGTAGTCACTGGGTAGATATTTGGATGTCCAATTCTTATAGTAGACATGATGTGATTATGGTCGAGTCAAGTCCATAGGGTCTTTATTGTAAGGCTGGAAGGATTCAAAGTACTGCTTCTCAAACACCTGATGACAAACCATCCTGTACCTCAGTCTGTGTCCCTTGTCAATATGAAGAGGACAGGGAGGGTTTTGGTTTCCAGGTGGGATCTGGTGGAGGGACAGGGTGGATCTATCACAGTACAGTCATGGGATCCACGTAATAAGCAACGGAAAAGGATTACATCACGATATTGCTGTTTCTCGGTCCAGCCAAGTAAGATGGTGCTGACTTCAGGTCTCTTCCTGTGCGAGGATCCTAACGTGTGGCTGCGAGTGTCTGATATTTACTGGGATGTGATCACAGTGAAGGGAGAGAAGCAAAAGAGACTACCAGTGCTAGACAGATGGTACCAGGAGGAGCTGCCTGCCTGCGTCACTGCTCGCTCTGAGAAATACCTAACCCAGGAAGAGCTGGTAAAACTAATGGAGTGGAAACTGACGAGGGGGAAGTTTCGCCCTCGGTTGCAGCAGCTGGTGTCCGCTAATGCCGAAGGTGGTGTGGAGAGCTGTACTCGCAAAGCCTTCCAGCTCCTGCCCGATGTATCAGCCGCCATCACCGAGCTGTGCCAGCTGAAGGGCATCGGCCCTGCCACTGCTTCAGCGGTGCTGGCTGTAGGAGCCCCCGACGTTACAGCGTTTATGGCCGATGAAACGGTGGAGAGTATCCCATGAAGAGGACAGGGAGAAAGAAATGCAGTAAACATGATTTAAGAAAATAGAGACTGATCTGGAGAAATTTGAGAACGACATTATAGCGTTCAAAAATAACAAATTGGATCGTGACCAAGAGGACTACAGGTTAGACAAAGTCTATAAGTGGCAAAAGGGTAAAAGAGTAGGCATCCCGTATCATGTTGTGTATCTTTGCATATGTCTGTTATGAGGATCAGCTGCTCAGTTAGCTTGGAGATGATACAAAGATCGTGGATAACAGTGGAGTTATGATCTTGTGTGCGAATGCGGAAGCCAAGGCTATTATGGTGCGTGTCATGCTGACACGCGGTAGTATCTACTCCTCTCCTGCAGCTCCGATTGCGATCAGCTGTCTCCTTCTGCTTGGCGCGAAATTCCACTCCAAGTTTAAGTCTCTGAACAAAATGCGTAGGAGTGGGAGCGCTAGGCAGGACCCCTGGATGACTCTCCCCATGGAGCACACGTAATTATTCTGCAGAACACTGTTGTTTTCTCATTGGAAGTATACCACCTAGAAGTACTCTTTCAGTGAGCTGGCCACTGGACTTTGCACATGATTAGGTTGTGCCTATTTACACACACCATGTGAGGCTAGCTGTCTGCTCAGTGGTATTTTCTACAGCTTGAGAGAAGCACTTTCTCAGTGAGCTGGCCATTGGATTTTGCACATTATATGCATTAGGCCGAGTCCATAGAAGGTCAGGCCGCGCTGAGCTATGCGGACGCTCCGCGCTGAGCCCCTGCATCCTCAATGAGGATGCCTTGAGAGGGGGCTCACGCGAGCGTCCGCAGGCGTGCAGAGGCTTTGGAATTTTCAGCCGACATCCAAGCTGTTTTTCAGCGCGCTGTCGGCTGAAAACATCCAATCAGCCCGAAGCAGCGTCAACATCACGGCGCCGTGACGTCGGCGCCGTGACGTTGACGTCAGTGCGTCGCGGGCGATTGGCCCAGTGACGTCACTGCCCCGCCTCCAACCACCTTCCCCCGGCTCCCTATATATTCAATTTGTGGTGGGTGGGGGAGTTTGAGCTTGCTGGGTATCTGTGTTAACCTATGTCTCTTTGGAGGCTGTGGCACCTCCTCCCAGAGCTCACTCCTCCTCCTTCACCCTTTTAACTTGGAAGGTCATTTCACTTGCTGCAGGAACAAGACCCATTATGGTTTTTTCCCCTCTCACAGAGGTAAAAGGAAGGGTTCTGCATAGGCCCTGTTTTCCTGTGTGTAGCTGTGCTGGAGCCTGCTTCTTTTCCACTCAGAGTTCCCAGGCAATTGCTGAAGAATCAGGTTGTATTCTTTCTTTTTTTCTTCTTTCTTTTTTGGTATACTTTGGTGTGGATCTGTGGGGGAGTATACTGTGAGTATACAGTGGTTTTTGTAGAGGGTTTGGGTGTTTTTTTTCAGGTTTAAAAACCGTTTTTGTTTTCACCCAGAGGCTGCTGTATTTCAACCCAGCAAAGCTGCACTTTGGCTGGCAGAAATTGCAGTCTCAACCCCTCTCCCCTCCCCCACCTCTGGTTGTTTTTTACTTCCAGTTTTCACTTTACTTTAAGCCTGATTTCTTTCTTTTTCATTTGCAATTGGGAGCTCTGTGTCTTACTTTAAGACCTTCATTTTTGTGTGTGGTTTCTTGAAAGAGAGAGAGAGTTAAATAATTAGGGGAGAAAGAGAAGATTACAGCAGGTTTTAAAAGCTGTTTTCTTTTCCCTCCCTGTGCAGAGAGATAGTTAATTGGTTCTTAAAAAGACAGTTACCTCTCTGCATCTCTCTCCCTAAGCACTATTTCATCCCCTTACTTAGAGGCTTATTTCATTATGCCTGGGGGGAATAGGACTAGTGCAGCAACAGGGGCCACACCTGGACATCGGACTCCAAAAACTGGGGCCCCTAGGAGCAATAACCACAGCCCTAGGCCTGGTACTTCCAGTGCCCTGGCTACACCTCCCCCAGCTCCTGTTGTCAGTTTAACCCCTGCAGTCCCAGTTCCAATTTGGGCGCAGGTGGCAGCTGCAGGCGTTGACCCCAGTAATAACAATGCTGGGGCCACGCCCTGTCTGAGCAGGAAGCTTGGGGTGAGGTGCCCAATGTCACCTGGCCTTATCATGGAGATTTATGTTAGGGCTGTGGCAGACGTTGTGGGTCCCTCTGCTGTGGTGGCGGCCAGCAAGATGTACGGGAGAGGCGTTTTCTTCCTCCGTACGCTGGCTGCCAAGCACACCCTGGTGCAGAAAGGCATCAGTGTAGGGGGGACTTACATCCTTGTAGAACCCATGGAGGGGTTAGGCACTAGAATTATTCTCTCCAATGTGCCCCCCTTCATCCCAGATAGCCTCATGCGGCTGCACCTGCAAGTCCTGGGAGACATTAAGTCTCCCATAACAAAAATTCCACTGGGCTGCAGGGATAGAGCGCTGAGGCACGTGCTCTCATTTAGGCGGCAGGTACAAGTGCTGCTGCCGGGGAACACAGAATCTGTGGAGGGTTCTTTTAGGGTGCCCTACGAGGGCATAATGTACACAGTGTTCTATGGCACGGAGGGAATCAGATGTTATCTGTGCAAGGAGCTGGGGCACACTCGTAGGAGTTGCCCCAAAGGGAACAGAGGACCTATCCCAACTCCTACACCCGCCCCTCCCTCTGCCAAGACACCCCGTACCGCTGTGCCCACCACAGCAGGGCCCTCAGGGGCCCAGGTCCCTCCAGGGACCACAAGAGATGTTGCTCTCCCATCTGGAACAGTGACTTCTGCACCTCTCCCTGGAGAGCGGAGAGAAGGAGAGGGGGTCGCCCTGGAGCGACCACCCTCTATTATCACTGTCTCCCCCCGAGGGGAAATACCCTGTGCCGCTGCGCCCACCGCGGCGGAGCCCTTGAGGGCCCAGCCCTCCCCTGGGTCCACAGAAGATGTCACTGGCCCATCTCAAACAGTGACATCTGAACCTCTCCCCAAAGAACAGAGGGAGAAGGAAAAGACCTCAAGGGCCCAGGTCCCCACTGGGATCACAGAAGATGTCACTGCCTCAACTCAAACAGTGACATCTGAACCTCTCCCCCCTACAAAGAGGGACAAAGGAAAAGTCACCCCACAACAGTCACCCTCTGTTGTCGCTGTCCCCCCCCAAGAACACCTTACCCCCAATTTAAGCACCGTACAGAGTGTGGGGGAGCAGGAGGAAGCTCCTGTTATGGAGGTAGCAGCACTCTCTCCTGGGGAATCAATTCCCAGAAAGAGGAAATTTAAAACAAATAAGAGGGTGATTGAGGAGGTAGAGGAGGGTGAACCATATTACGTTTACCTTCTGAAGTCTCTGAAGCGGAACGTAACATCAGTTCCGCAAAAGGTGGTCCTGTCCGGCCCACTGGTTACGATTAGCCAGTGTAAATCGGATCCTACACACGTACAGCCCCCCCCCCTCGAATTTCTGGAGGGAATACAACTGAAGGTACCCGGCGTCTCTGGGGTGGAAGGCCAAAATGCTCAGCAGCATGAGGCCTTGCCCATAGATATAGACGTTGGGGTGCCTCTCAACGCCCCTCCCGGTTGGAGAGCATCCCCAGGAGAATTGTGCTTCGGTGAATTTGCCTTGCCGAATGCACCTATCTTTGGAGCCAGCCAAGATCCCCCTACGGCTGTACCGTCTTCGAGTGTCGCACCTGAGGCGGAGTCAGGTTTTGCGTCACCAGAAGTAGGGGATGGGCTAGGGCTGACCCCCATGGTTGAGGATGGAGAGGGGGAGGCAGGTGTAGGTAGGGATGCTTTAGTGAGCACTTCGGATTTCAACTGGAGGCTATCTGACGTGAGCCCTCTTAGTGGGGAGTTTTGGTCTTTGTCAAAGATGACTGCCAGGCTAGACTCTCTCCTTGGGGTGCCTACAGAAGAGTGCCCTCCCGTGATTGAGGCAGATGCCCCTAACATTCCATTTACTTACACGGCGATAGAGGAGACCAGGAGGGTAATGGGTACCTTTTTTGTTCAAAAGGTCACTCCAGAAACCGCTGCCTCTGCCATGCCGCCACCAGATACCCCTGAACATCCTACCCCGGGGTTGGAAGTGGAGGTTTTAGTGGACCCCCTCGTGGAAACACCGAAGGGGGAACCCACTCTAGGACTGAGAGAGACCCCCACAGGGGAGGGTGAGGGTCTTAAGCCTTTCAGTCAAGAGGAGCTTAGGGAGTTGGGGCTCAGTGAGGAGTCTTCTGGCACCGTGGAGTCGGTGGACTCTTTGACCCCTGTTATCCCTGCCCAGGAGCTAGATGCTTTCCTAGAGGATACCCTCTGCAAGCATAAAAACTTTAAGGTGAAGTTGGCCCTTGAGAAGTGGAAAGATGCCTCGGTCATTCTCCACTCTCTCGGAGTTTACATCAGGGCCAACCACAAGGCCAAAATCTCTGGGGCTATCCATATTCGGGCCCTGAAGTTTGAAAAAGTGATGCGAGACCACGTAAAGGCTTCTCAGGGTATAGTACCCTGAGCACCTGTGGGGAACCAAAAAACTCCTGATTACCAATGGCGTTAAGCATCGGTACGCTAAATGTTAACGGCTGTAAGGATGGGTTTCGCAGGTTCCAGGTACTCTCCTTCTTGCAGAAGGGGAAGTATTCTGTGAGTTTCCTGCAGGAAACCCATACCACTCCAGAGGCTGAAGCCAGCTGGCATTTGGAGTGGCGAGGCAGTGTCTTCTTCAGCCATCTCACTTCAACATCTAGTGGGGTGGTGACCCTGTTCTCTGAGTCCTTTCAACCAGAGCTGCTGCTTGCCAAAGCTGTTGTTCCAGGTCGCCTGTTGCATATCAGGGTCCGACACGAGGACTACACGTTTAATTTCCTGAACGTGTATGCTCCTGCCACCGGACCCCTGAGAAGGCAGTTCTTCGTCAGAATGTCTGAATACCTGGAGACAGTCGACGCGGACGAATACGTGGTGCTCGGGGGTGATTTTAACTGTACCCTCGAGGCTCGGAAGGACCGGAATGGTCAGGAGCCACACCCGTGTTCTGCGTCGGCCTTGCGGGAGGTCATCACCCGCTACTCCTTGGTAGACGTCTGGCGAGAACAACATCCTGAGGCATCCACTGAGTTCACCCATGTTAGGGTGTTTAGGGGTGAACGGATGTCCTGGTCCCGGATCGACAGACTGTATATTTCCAGCCACAGCCTGTCGCGAGCCCAGTCCAGTGCCATTAGGCTGGCGCCGTTTTCGGACCACAATTGTGCGTCCGTGACGCTGATGCTGCTACCTGCAGCACCTTCGGCCGCTTATTGGCATTTCAACAATTCGTTGTTGGAGGACAAGGGGTTTGCGACGTCGGTCAGAGACTTTTGGATGGCCTGGAGAGGTTGCAGGTCAGACTTTGCCACGTTAGAGCAGTGGTGGGACGTGGGCAAGGTTCATCTGCGCCTCATATGTCAGGAGTACACCAGAGGTGCCAGCGGGCGGCGCGATGCTGAGATCGAGGCCCTCAGGGAGGAGGTGCTCGATCTCGAGAAGCGGCTGTCTGTGGCGGGAGACCAATACCTGCAGAGTATGTACATGGAGAGGATGTGTGCTCTCCGGGAATTGGAAGGTCGGAGAGCTCGGGGGGCGTATGTGCGATCCCGCATCAACTTCCTTCGAGAGATGGATCGCGGGTCGTGCCTCTTCTACACGCTGGAGAAAAAGAGGGGAAACCGTAGACATATCACATGCCTGTTGGCAGAGGACGGTACCCCTCTGACTGACCCGGAGAGCATCCGGGACAGAACCCGGAGATTCTATGTAGATCTTTTCTCTCCGGAGTCCATCCAGCCAGATAAATGCAGGGTCTTATGGGAGGGGCTTCCCACGGTCGGTGAGGATGGAAGGGAGCGGCTTGAGTTACCTTTGACTCTGGCCGAGCTCTCTGAAGCCCTCAGTCTCATGTCCCGCGGAAAAGCGCCGGGGCTAGACGGGCTGACTGTGGAGTTCTTCCGGTTTTTCTGGGAGATGCTGGGACCTGATTTCACCGAGGTCCTAGCCGAAGCCCTGGAGATCGGTGAGATGCCACTTTCGTGTCGGCGGGCAATACTGTCTTTGCTGCCGAAGGGGGATCTCCGTCAGATCTCTAATTGGCGACCGGTCTCACTGCTCAGCACGGACTATAAGATCGTAGCCAAAGCGCTTTCGCTGAGGCTCAAGTCCGTACTGGCAGAGGTGATTCACCCTGACCAGTCCTATACTGTCCCGGGCCGGAGCATTCATGACAACATTTTTCTGGTCCGGGACCTGATGCATTACGCACAGAGGACTGGTCTATCACTCGCCTTCCTGTCCCTAGATCAGGAGAAGGCGTTTGACAGAGTGGATCACCGTTACCTTATGCAGACCCTGCGGGCGTTTGGCTTCGGCCCACAATTTGTGGGCTTTCTCCAGATGCTGTACGCTTCTGCAGAGTGTCTGGTGAAGATTAACTGGTCCCTGACGGCACCTTTTGTGTTTGGTCGGGGAGTGCGTCAAGGGTGCCCCCTGTCTGGGCAACTGTACGCGCTGGCCATTGAGCCCTTCCTCTGCCTACTGAGGAAGAGGCTTACCGGGCTGGTGCTGCGGGAGCCCGACATGCGGGTAGTCCTGTCGGCTTATGCCGATGATGTGCTCCTCGTGGCCCAGGACCTAGATGATCTAGAGCGGGCACAGGAGTGTCAAGAGGTCTACACCGCGGCCTCTTCTGCTCGGATCAACTGGTCCAAGTGCTCCGGCATCTTGGTGGGTCCCTTAAAGGTGGACTCTTTGCCCCCCACGTTTCGTAATATCTCGTGTGGGAGCGATACTCTCAAGTATCTGGGAGTCTACCTGTCTGCTGCAGAGGACCCTGCCCCAGAAAACTTCAGTGATCTTGAAGAACGGGTCATTGCTCGTCTGGGGTCATGGGTGTATCTGTCGAATGCTTTCCCTTAGGGGAAGAACCCTGGTGATTAATCAGCTAGTGGCCAGTCAGCTTTGGCACCGGCTGATAGCCATGGGTCCGACCCCCGAATTTATTAACAAGATCCAGAGGAAGTTGATGGATTTTCTCTGGATGGGGAAGCATTGGGTCTCTGTGGGAGTTGCGTGTCTCCCTTTGGAGGAGGGTGGACAGGGAGTGGTGTGTGTCCGCTCCCAGTTACACACTTTCCGCCTCCAATACCTGCAGAGATACCTATTCGCAGATCCGTCTCCGCAGTGGTGCCAGCTGGCAACCTTTTTCTTTCGCCAGCTGCGCAATATGAGGTATGACCGGCAACTCTTTTTCATCAGGCCCGAGGGTTTAGGTAGAAACCTCTCGGAGCTGCCGGCATACTACCGGGACTTACTGAAGGCCTGGAAACTGGTCTCCGCGACCAGGAAGAAACAGGCTGTGGGGATTGATTTCCTCGCCGAGCCCCTGCTGTATAATCCGGCAGTGGGGGCTCGGATGTTGGCTTCACCCTCTATTTGCCGCCGGCTAATCCTGGCGCAGGTGACCAGAGTCGGGGATCTCCTGGACTATGAGCGGCGGGATTGGGTAGGGGCAGAGGTGCTCGCGCCCCGTATGGATCTGCGTTCTGCCCGCGTCCCTCGTCGTTTGATCCAGGAGATTAAAGATGCCATACACCCCGACTCCCGCACCTTCATTGAGGGGGTATTGCAGACCGGAAAGCCTTGTCATCCTATCAACTTCGGCTCTCCGAATCTTTGCGTAGAACCAAGGTCACGGCAACCCCCTCGGTCTCTTCTCTCCCCCAACCTCAGCAAGTTGGGGGAAATGTCCCCGGCATGTTTCCGCGGCATGCCGAGGAAAGTCCTGTATTCTCTGGTGCTCCATATAGTGCATTACCTCGCCCTTGTCACCCGCCCAGACACCATCTGGAGGCGGGTATTCCCAGCGAACGAGGATGAGAGACCCCGGTGGAGGGAACTCTATTCATCTTTGGTTCCCCGTCCCGCCGGGGATTTGAGTTGGAGAGTCCTCCACGGAACACTGAGCACAGGAGAGTATTTGGCACACTTCACGGACTCCCCCGCCACCTGTCCCTTCTGTGGCGAGCGGGAGTCCGTATATCACATTTATTCGAGTTGTGCCAGACTGCAACCCCTCTTTTCCTTCTTGAGGAGCTTGCTCCTGCTGTTCTGGTTGCACTTCTCACCTCATCTTTTTATTTTTGGGTGCCCAGTGTCCCGGGACAATAAGCCTAGGGATCTCCTGGTCAACCTGCTCCTGGCATTGGCTAAGGTAGCCATTTGTAAAACCAGGAAGCAGTGTTTGGAGGGGGGGGTCCCGACAAACATCGTGGTCATGTTCCGGGCGCTGGTGCACTCCCGTATTCGGGCAGAGTACTCGTACGCCGAGTCTACTGGGACGGTTTCAGAGTTTGCCTCCCAGTGGGCGTTAGGCGGGGTGCTTTGCTCGGTATCCACCAATCAGGGTTCTTCAGATTTAACCCTTCTGTTTTAAGTGCACTTCATCAGTGCAGTTGTTGGGTTCATTTCATTTTTGTTTGACTGGTTTATCTTTGTTCTACTTGGTAACAAGTAGAATTGCTGTTCAACTGAATTGGCCGGCTTCGCCGGCCAATCAGTTTCAAACCAGATCAAAATAGATTCCCCTCTCACAGAGGTAAAAGGAAAGGTTTCACAGTGTAGTGTAGGACCTGCATTATTTTGGTTATACCTTGACGTTGGTATGCAGGCTTATGACGCCTTTGGCCAAAGGGTTAACTAAATAACCAATTATTATTATTGAAGTATTTTACTTTATATGTTTTGTCAATTGGATGCAGCATTGGGCACCCCCTGTCTCTTGTTATATACAATTGCCACGCTCAGTAGCTCTCTGGTTGACATAAATATATATTCAATTTGTGGTGGGTGGGGGAGTTTGAGCTTGCTGGGTATCTGTGTTAACCTATGTCTCTTTGGAGGCTGTGGCACCTCCTCCCAGAGCTCACTCCTCCTCCTTCACCCTTTTAACTTGGAAGGTCATTTCACTTGCTGCAGGAACAAGACCCATTATGGTTTTTTCCCCTCTCACAGAGGTAAAAGGAAAGGTTTCACAGTGTAGTGTAGGACCTGCATTATTTTGGTTATACCTTGACATTGGTATGCAGGCTTATGACGCCTTTGGCCAAAGGGTTAACTAAATAACCAATTATTATTATTGTAGTATTTTACTTTATATGTTTTGTCAATTGGATGCAGCATTGGGCACCCCCTGTCTCTTGTTATATACAATTGCCACGCTCAGTAGCTCTCTGGTTGACATAAATATATATTCAATTTGTGGTGGGTGGGGGAGTTTGAGGTTTGCTGGGTATCTGTGTTAACCTATGTCTCTTTGGAGGCTGTGGCACCTCCTCCCAGAGCTCACTCCTCCTCCTTCACCCTTTTAACTTGGAAGGTCATTTCACTTGCTGCAGGAACAAGACCCATTATGGTTTTTTCCCCTCTCACAGAGGTAAAAGGAAAGGTTTCACAGTGTAGTGTAGGACCTGCATTATTTTGGTTATACCTTGACGTTGGTATGCAGGCTTATGACGCCTTTGGCCAAAGGGTTAACTAAATAACCAATTATTATTATTGAAGTATTTTACTTTATATGTTTTGTCAATTGGATGCAGCATTGGGCACCCCCTGTCTCTTGTTATATACAATTGCCACGCTCAGTAGCTCTCTGGTTGACATAAATATATATTCAATTTGTGGTGGGTGGGGGAGTTTGAGCTTGCTGGGTATCTGTGTTTGCACATGATTAGGTTGTGCCTATTTACACACACCATGTGAGGCTAGCTGTCTGCTCAGTGGTATTTTCTACAGCTTGAGAGAAGCACTTTCTCAGTGAGCTGGCCATTGGATTTTGCACATTATATGCATTAGGCCGAGTCCATAGAAGGTCAGGCCGCGCTGAGCCATGCGGACGCTCCGCGCTGAGCCCCTGCATCCTCAATGAGGATGCCTTGAGAGGGGGCTCACGCGAGCGTCCGCAGGCGTGCTGAGGCTTTGGAATTTTCAGCCGACATCCAAGCTGTTTTTCAGCGCGCTGTCGGCTGAAAACATCCAATCAGCCTGAAGCAGCGTCAACGTCACGGCGCCGTGACGTCGGCGCCGTGACGTTGACGTCAGTGCGTCGCGAGCGATTGGCCCAGTGACGTCACTGCCCCGCCTCCAACCACCTCCCCCCGGCTCCCTTCGCGCCCGCTGGCTCGCCTGCAAGTCCATGGAATCGCGCTGACTTAAGCAGGCGAGCCTCAGCGTCAGCGCGCCTCCGCTCTCCTGAAGCCTCTATGGCCCCGGCCTTAGGTTGTGCCTATTTACACACACCTTATTAGGCTAGCTGTCTGCTCAGTGGTATTTTCTACAGCTTGAGAGAAGTACTTACTCAGTGAGCTGGCCATTGGACTTTGCACATTATATGCATTAGGTTGTGCCTATGTACACACACCTTATTAGGCTAGCTGTCTGCTCAGTGTTATTTTTCACAGCTTGAGAGAATCATTAACCAACAGTTTATTTCTCATTCTGGGAGTTGCTTATATCTTGCTCTCACAGGCTTCATTTTTGAGTACTGATTTGAAAGTATTATGTTATAGACAGCTGCTTTTTCTATGTGCTGAGTTCTACATATTTCTACTCTAGCACTGTGGATATTGTTTATTGCATTGTACAATCTTGTGCCATTTATGTCATGTTGGCCAGTTATTCATCTAACTGTGGATCTAGGTGATTCCTTATTGTTACTATACAGAATTGGTTACTACAGTGTTAGCTCACCCTTCCTATACATCAGTGTTTTCTGCAGTGCTCGTGTCGGGTCCACGCCATATTTTAATTATTCTGCATTGTTTCTTTTTAATGTTTATGTGTCAACTAATAAATTATTATTTTCATTGTTGGTACACCTGAGTGCTCTGGGCGGGTCTCTTTTTTCTCTTGCTGTTCAATATATATATCGTGCTTATCTGCTCTTGCAACTTAGCTGTCTAGGACAAATAGATCAAAGCAGTACTAAAGCAATTAATGGCTTAAATAGCTAGCTACCAGTAGGAAACAGAAGTAGCAAAGAAATTTAGCTGGTAACACAAAGGCTAAATGAATGAACTATAATCAAAATGTCTCATCACATAAATATATCCATGCAAAAATGGTAAATAATTAATTGGACAAATCAAACCACAGTCACGATAATCAAAAAAAGATCCAGTATAGAATACCTATATCAGGTATATGGAGTAGTTGTAATTCAAACTGATGTAGTTCAGTAAAAGGTAAATAAAGTGTGTAAGTGCTTTATGCTCATCTAGACCAGCAAGATGGAGTAAAATATAATGGGGTAGCGGAACCAGGTCAACAATAAATCAATTGACTAGTATACTAGAGGCATTCAGACAGAGTGAAAGATCAACACAGAGGTATATGTAATATGGCAAGGAGACTGGAATCCTCCCAATTATACTGATATGAATAGTATAATGTAAAACCTCTGCTGTACAATTAACGTTCCGAACCATACAGAAGTTGAATACTCCAGCATCTGCATCCAGTGCAGAACACAGTGCGCTGTATAGAGATCATAAAGACCAGCAAAATCACGGGACAGAAGTATAGATACTTTAACCAAGGAGACTGGAACCATACCCTGGTAGACAATAATTTTAGGATATAGAAGGTATATCAACGATCAGCTGGATCACATAGAACCACCACAAAAGTGTAAAGACATAGCGTGCCATATCAGCAAGAGATTAAAGACAGCAGGAGAGTTTTAATTCCTCATTTAGTCATCTTGGCGTCAGTGTTAAGGGTGAAGATCAAACGGGGTTCTTGTTGTAGAAGGAGTGTATTTCTATCGCCACCTCGCCTAGGTCTAGACACATGAGCAATCGGCCTAAAGTGTAAAGTTGCCAGAGTGACCCCTTTCCTGAAAGGGTCTTGCTATTGACGGAAATGTGAATTCTTCACAGTCCAGTGAACTGGTCAATGCCTTTCGAATGGCTGATCTATGTAGATTGATCCGAGCTTTGGCCATACAGGAAGACTTGCCTATATAATAAAGACCGCAGGGGCACTTAAAGTACACTGCGAACTTTGTTTCACAGTTCATGAAATGGTTCATCTTGATCTTCGTGCCATTGTGTGGAAGGGTGAATGTCTTGCCAGTGATCAGGAATTGGTAAGTCATTGGCCTGCAGTGCGATACTTGTCAGTGGGGTCGGACTGAAAGCCTACTGTATGCTCCTTCCCCTTTTAAAACAAAAAAGTGGAGGTGAGGAGAAAATATAACCTATTGTCGCGTCGCTTACCAATATGTGCCAATGCTTAGAAAAACTGGCTTTAATATGATTAGAAACAGTGGTGCATACTAATAAAACAGAAACGTGAGTAAGTAGATCTATAAACATGCTCCGTCAGGAGATGCTCCCTATTGGTGGCACGCGTCCTCTCCAAAGAGGAGAAAACCAGTAGAGTCATACAGTAGGTGCTTATTCTGTAAGCTCCATTAGCGCTGAACCACGCAATCTGTACAGAAAGCCCCATTGACTTGAATGGGCTGTCTATGCAGATCGCATGGTTCAGCGCTAACGGAGCTTACAGAATAAGCCCCATAGTCTATCAATAAATCTATTAGCCATATGTAGTAAAGCAGGGTCCAAATTAGCCACATCACTGGTGTTCCGTAGTAACTGGGAATATGGTAATGTGCGCTTAAGGGCATTTGGGTGATGACTAGAGGCTAGTAGGAGGGTGCTCTTGTTGGTATCTTTATGAAAGATTCTCATCCCCAAAGTGTAATCACATTTGTTCACAATACAGTAGTATCGAGAAAACTAATTTGCATTTTGCTAAAAGAAAGCCGTAAACCGTTTAGTTGAAGCCAATGAATTTAGATGATCAGTGAATTGAGTCAGAGAACCCTCTGGGCCATGCCAAATAAGGAAGACCCCATCAATGTATCACCTGTAGTAGAATTAAATGAACCCTGAATAATCTTTATTGGAAAAAATATGTAACTGTTTATAATCGTCCATAAACGATTGGCAAAGGATGGGGCCATGTTTGACCCAGATATATATATATATATACATACACAGTATCATTACTATGTTAAGCATTTTCAGTAAGTTTCAACTTAAAGTGACATAAAGCAAACGCTAGAGACATCCTTACAAGTTTCAATGTACAGTATTTACAAACAGACTTTGAAAAGTAAAAAAATAATATTTAAATGTGCCTGTTTGGAACATGTTAGGCTAATTATAAAATAGTGAGCGGTTCAGCGCTACAGTAACTAAGGAAATAATGCAACATCTGTTTAAAAGATGCAGTGGCCAGAGGTGAATTGTAAAGTAGTTAGAAAAGCATGACAATGCAATGTATTGTTGGGCTCTCTGGCAGTAAAAGGGTTATCACAACTCCCTGAAAAATATTGTTTTATTAATCAACATTTGTCCAAACCGCTGGCATGTGTTTTCAAATTAAGTGACCAGGACGAAAAAAGGAAAAAAGATGATGTATACGAATATATCATCGGAATGGGGACCACCTGTTAGCAATAGTCCTTCTTTACACATATAAAGATTAAATTGTTTTATTTTATTATTTACACAACCTATTGAATGCAACTTCGCAATGTTGCGTTCTTCCTTTGGCAAACACAATCAAACTTGAAGTAAATATTTGGCTGGTTTCCTTTTCATCTGTGTCTCTGTATGAGGGAGTCAATCAAGTGTTTAGTTAACATTTCGTGTGAGGCCCGGTGCAGATAACGAGGAAGGAGAGTGGAAAAGCTACACCTGAAAACTTCCATTCAGCATATAATTATATCACACAAAAGGGAGTATGTAGCAAGGAAGCCAACCCCTCCCATGTTTCAGCTTATCTGTGCACAAAGTAACTTAATTCTTTTTTATGTTATGATAATAAAATATGAAAAATAATATATTGTATGTATGTGTGTGTATGTTTATATATATATATATATATATATATATATATATATATATATATATAAATACTTATAAGTGGCTGTTTTTTGTAAAAAAAAAAACAAAACAAAAACAAAAAGCTTGATTCAACGTCTTATAAATGTCATTGTCATTTTGGATATGCTGTAAGGTCTCTTCTTGCGCCTGGAATAGCAACACCTTCCCCTTAGTAAATATGGGCCATTATAGCAGTGATAATCTCAAGTTTTATTGAAAATAAGTACTAAATGTAGTTTTTTGGGAGGGGCTGTGTTATTCTTTTCTCAACGTGAAAAAGCCACAGCGCAAAATGAGCAAAGCGTGGCCCACACTAGCCACACCGCAACTGGCAAATACAGTTGTAACAGAGTTGTCAGAATGCTCAAATACCCAGCTGTAGATTGAATAATCAGTCCCAAAATACAGGTAGGTGTATAACATGAATGTGAGTTAGTCCATAAAGCAAAAATAAAGCCATGAATCCCTGAAAACCGAAAGTGTATGAGAAAACTCACCACAGTCAATTTCATTGGGGGCGATAATAAAGCATGAAAACAATTAGACTCACGGACACCTCCTTGTATGGATGACGTGCTGCTGCTGGTAAGTCCAAGGTAGATACGAGAAGAGTAGAGCGCCGGCAGAAACTGGAGTCAGGAGGGGATCCAAATAATCAAAAAACTCTTTATTGGAGTAAAATACGCACAGGAAAACACCTGTGCATATTTTACTCCAATAAAGAGTTTTTGGTTACTTGGATCCCCTCCTGACTCCAGTTTCTGACGGTGCTCTACTCTTCTCGTATCTACCGGGCAAATACAGACTGAGGTAACAGGAAAAAATATTCCACCTTTTTAAGCTTGTTAACAAAAAACGTCCATTTTAGGTTTTTCCTCAAATTAAAAGATGCTATTTGCTATAGCGGAATGACGCTAGTGGGGTTTTCTCTCTCTCTCTCTCTCTCTCTCTCTCTCTCTCTCTCTCTCTCTCTCTCTCTCCCTCCAGATTTTCAATACTATGTTCTACAGTAAATACAAATATATTCAACATGTTAGAACTGGAGAAACACCCTTTTTTTCCCCTCCTTCACGTTCGTCCTCTTGGCTCCTTCAGAGTAAATAATATACATTCCTAAACTTTCATAGAAGTATTTTTTAATATAGCTATAAAATCTAGATTACTATGTAAATACTGCAAAAAAGGCTCGCACGCACATTCATGGGATCTATGTTGCAAATTAGCATATTATGCCTCGTTCGCAGGCAACCTTAACCCTTACACTTCTCGAGGTCAGTTACGCAGTAGATTTTGAAATCATTTTCTCTAGTAGATTCATCATTCTCTCCTGTAGCTGAAGACTTTGTACTTGAATGATGTTTTGCTGGTCGAGAATTCTGCGCACCTCCCGGCAGGTTTCCTCCATGGCCCGGCTCAGCTTTTTCTGCTCCTCCAACATGCTCTCCATTATTTTTAATTTCTTTTTTTGGAAGTTGCAGCTTTGCAATTTTCTTTTCTTGACTGGCCTCTCGCCAGACCTGAAACGGGAAAGGATGAAATGAAGCTGGATAATGAATGCTAAGGGCAGACCGGCACGCTAAAGGCAGACATCCAGGCTTGAACGTGCTATTCACATAGAAGTGAAAGGGGCGATGAGCCGTGGAAACATGAACAGTTACCATGTCAGGGAAGGGAGCCTTTCGATTTGTGCAAAGTGTTATTAAATACCATGTTACAGAAAGGTCTGAAATAACAGGAAGGAAGAAATATACATATAGACAGGTATACACCAGGATATTGGATACAGTATAGGGGCTGCTTTAAAAAATGGTATCCATTATACATACAGCTCAACCCCGTTATAACGCGCATCCACTTATAACGCGGTGCAAGCGTGGCTCCCAATTTCCGTATGTATGAATACTTTACAGCATGATTATTGGTATCTTAAATACTTTGTTGTACAATGCATACAATTGTACATTATTTCTAACGCGATCCGCTTATAGTGCGATGCGATTCTTTGGTGCTGTAATTATATTCAATTTGTAATGATTTTAACAGTTAGCACTGCTTTATTTGCTCTGTTCTGCAAACCTGGATCTTCAGTAACTGTACACTTTTTGGCTTATTAGGATGGCATCATTCAGCATCACTTTTGCAGCAGAAAGGCAAACACTAGGGGGTGACACTTTTCCTGTACAAGATGATTTTATTTAAATGTTCTCATCATGAAAGGCTCTGTCTGGATATAAAGATCGTATAAAACCTTGTTGGTTACCGGGGAACATAAACATATTTAATAAAATGCAACAACAACAAAAAGTCAGACACGTAGGTATTTTAGAATGACACATCAATCACATCCATGTAATCCACTGAACAGATCACTGCCAGAAGTTGACCTTTCTCAGGGTTAACGTTCGGACGTTTGAAGCAGGAGAAACTGGTTCAAATCCCAGTGTCGGCTCCTTATGACCTTGTGCAAGTCACGTTATCTTCCCGTCCTCCAGGCACCACAATTAGATTGTTAGCTCTTTGGGACAGGGACTCATTGTTCCAGAAAAATGTTATGTACTGTACACTGGGAGTGCTACATGAAAAAATATATATTGTTATTACAATTATTATTATTTGGTCCTAGGTAGGATTTCCTTTCTCAACCAAGCAATGTGTTATTGTCCCTTTCAGCACTGAAGGGGCTGGATCTGAACTCCCTAAGATGCAACTGATGGAGAAATTCCCTTCCAACCTCCAACAATGAACCGCAGGCAGCGCTGCCCAGGGGAGATTTCTTTTGTGCTGCTTTGCTAAGAAATACTTGATCTGATCGGTGTGCACTTTTAGACTAAATGGTTTTAAGGAGAAACCAGATAGATAAAGAGAAACGCACTTTCATGAGCCACACGATTGTTTCGCACATTCACTGACAGTGTGCTTTTTATGCCTTTTATGTTTACCATGAAATCAAGTCTAAATGTGTCAGATAAGTAACTTTGGTGCACATGCTCTTACTGCCCGGGTATAAACTCTATGGGGGAAACACTCATGGACACCACAAAGATCGGGTAAGACAAGGGACCTTGTATGAAAAGGTTAACTGAAGGACTTTCTCCCCCCCCCTCAAGATGGAGCAGATGTATAATTAATGTTTAGCACTGGGGGGGGGGGAGGGAAGAGAGAGAGAGAGGGAAACTCCAGTCTTCAAGGGTCACCAACAGGTCAGGTTTCAAAGATATCCCTGCTTCAGCACAAGTGGCTCAGTCAGAATGAAGTTGGGATATCCCTTATACCTGGCCTGTTGGTGGCCCTTGAGGACTGGGGTTGGCCACACTTGGCTTTGGGCATACGGTAACAACCGGCAATATATTGAAGATATGCAGAGGGCTCGCTAACTTTGCCATCTTTTGTGCTTTACTTAAAATAAAACGTTGTTCAGTGATTTTAACAAACTTTTACAGTCTGCTGTTATTCGTAACCTAACCGTGTTTCTGTACAAACCTTTGCAATGAGGGGCTATCCTGGCTAAACACTGATATTTGATAGCTTAATGTATACTAAGTGGCTTGCTGGTGCAAAACAGATTTAAACATTCAATTGTTTTAATTATGAAATAGTGAACAAAATATACACTTATACTGTTCAAAAGCCTTTTTTAAGTATATACATATCAGAAGTTCTGTGTAACAGGGGAGTAATCCCTGTTCAAGTAATGTGCCTTTAATCTAGCAGTGTGGTGGTTAACTGCTGGTAGTCAATTAATAAACACCACCTGCCTGATCTAGATTGCTTACAAAAGCCTGTCTGTTGAGACAGGAAGTAACGCCTTAGCTCTGACTGAGAGCTGAACTTTGGAGACAGAGTAGTGTTCTTGAGTCTCCCAGGAGAGACTGACCAAGAGAACACACATCTCTGGAGCTGACCGGTCTTGAGCTCTGCCCAGCATAGCTGATTGCAAGACACCAAATAAGACTTCTAAACCTGGATGCTGATTTTCTGTGCACGCACGGTGCGGTTCCAGGAGAGCAGAGAAGCTTACTCTACAGCAGCTAACAGATAAGACATTCATTATTAAGAGACTGCTTATATCTGATTATTTCATGCTATATGTTTTGGGGCTGCGAGACATGCTTTACTAAGGGAGATGTGAATTAATTGCATAGGATTTCACTAGAAATACTCCCAAGTGAATAGAAGCTTTGTTCCCCACCCTGTGTTTGGATGATTTCCTGATGAAATGGAAAAGGCACAATAAAGCCTATTATAATTTCACCTTATAAAGTCTCCAATTGTGTACCTCTGTGAACGTCCGTCTACATTCTGTAATTCTGTTCAGAAGATATGGGTGTTGTTGAGATAATGTCACATGTGACAGAATACAGAGTTACAGTAGATAGTAAGTTATATAATTGTTTTATTAACAATTTACCTGATTCCTGCTTGTAAACCAAATTGCTCTGGCTCTATAAGCATTTGCTGAACACACACAAGCACCAGACAAAGGAAATAAAACCCCTTGCATGTCTCAGCTGACCATGTTTACATATGGTTACATTAATAAGCAGCGGTAACTCAAGCACACACAGAAATGAGAACGTTAAACCATATACTGTATGTTGCAAATAATGTTTTTTTTTTTTTTTTTACTTCAAGACAGATTATAGCAAAGTGACACAAATGTAACCTAATCGGTAATCGTTGGTGGTTGCTTATGGATAATATAGCAATTAGGGCACTATAATTGCCGCAATTAATAGATCAACCTGCCATCTGCTACACAAACACATTACGGTTTGACCTAATTGGTGCTGCTCATCAGCTTTTATATTATGCTCACTGTATGATTACCCCCCAACCTTGCTTTATTGTGTAATAAACAAATACAATAGTTTCATTTAACGTTATAATTATCCACCCTCCACAACCGGTTGGGGCATTTGCTTCTCGATAATTACTTACACGCATACTTCCTATCTCAGCTCTAGCCGGCAGTACTATTCAATATCAGCGTGCACTGTTCCAGGATGGACTTCTCTCCCACTGCTTAGCAGACTGTCACTACATAGGTGTGCTCAGTGCATTTAATTTGGGGACTCCACGCGGCCTCATCCTTCCTCTGCAGGCTCTGAGACATTTGCTCTTTCTATAAATTATATACAGTTATGCCGTAAATACTTTTAGGTGTCAGATTTGGGCAACAATGTATAAATTACCCAGGTGTAACCCCTTAAAGGAGAAATTTGTGTGCTTTTTTTTATCTATTATTTTTTAACATAGGTTTGAAGCAGAGGGGGGGGGGGGGGGGAGGGACCCTGGAGCTGAACTCCATTCATTTCCGCTCCGGGAACCCCCTGCTTCCCAAGATACAGACCTCCAAAGGGGGTGTCGGTATCTCAGCAAAGTTTAAACTTCCCAGTCACGTGAGCCAATAGGAAGCCTCACCGGATGATGTCACGGCTTCCTATTGGCCTGCAGGGCGCGGGAGCTTTAAAAGCGGCCATTTTGTAATCCGTGCTAGCCGAGCGGAGCAGCTACCGCTACCCCCCCCCCCTTCCCCCCCTACGGAGGTCTGTATCTCCGGAAGCAGGGGGTCCCCGAAGCTTAAACTAATGGGCTCCGGGGACCCGCTGCTTCAATCCTATGTTAAAAAAATAATAATAATCTTGCTTGGATTGCGTCTTTAATAAACATGTCACAGGCGTTGGGTTCACTTTGACAGGAGGAGGGAATGATTACGTATTTTATTTAAGTTGTAATTTGTTTTTGAGTACACCACTTTTTGTATTTTTGTGGAAATGACTAAAATATTCAAAAATGGTCCAAATCCTTTACGTTTAGCTCCAGATCCGATACTTAAAACTTACATATTTTTCAGGGTTATTAAAAATTGGAATCGTTCTGAATTTTCCAACTACTGCCGTATAACACAGCGGTGCGCAAAGTGGGGGTCGCGGGGGGCGCTGAATTTGTCTCGGGGGGGCGGGGGGGACGCGGGTGGTTGCAGAGGCCCCGCGCTCTTCCTGGAGGCATTTAAATGAAATGCCGGGGGATCGCGTGAGGCCTCTGCAACTCTAAAAACTTACCTTGACTCTGCCGGCGTCACTCGTCTCCATGGCAACGTGACATCACTTGACCCCGCGGCGTCAATTGATGCCGCATCAAGGTAAGGGGGGTGGGCGCGAGAAGCAGAGGAGGAAAGGCAGGGGGGCGCAGCTGCAAAAGTTTCCGCTCCCCTGGAATAACACACGCTCAGTATAACTGCACCTTTGGCATTGCTGTGACCTCATTCACATGTCCAGCCTTTTGGTTGATATTAGTTATTGAGCGGAGTTAGGCTTGCGGGCCAGCCCAATGCAAGTCAATGAAAAAAGATCTATCGCACTTCCCTACCAAACCTGCCTGAAGAGCGTTTGTGTACATGTTGGTCAGCACTGGTATGTCCATCTTTAATTCCTGCATGCGGTCAACATTTCTATTCCTAATGTTTTAACTGAGAAATAAACCATAAGGCAACTGAGAGTTGTGGGGTAAGTTACCAACCCTGTAACTGAAAGAAAAAAAAAACTATTAAAGCAGAACAAGGTGTCCCAAGGAGCTTAACAGCGCTATTCCCAGCTCCGGGGACCACCTAGTTTCTGAGATATTGTATATACAGTATAGCATATCAACTACCAGCACACATACTGTAATAATCAGGGGGGGAAATAATATGAACCTGGATTTACAGCTCTGCCTTCTTCCCCTGGTATGCTGGAGAAAGCGGCTTTAACTATTTGAAAGGTTTCTGGAATTACCACTTGAGGGAATGCCACAGCGCCAGTGATCCTGAGGGAGCAGTGTGAGAACCCTTAGTCCACACTACATATCACATCTTAATGGAATACATCCCACGATAGTTTCAATGAGTTAGATCAGGGGTGCGCAAACTGGGGGGGCGATTTTCAGGGAGGGGGGGGGCATGGTGCTTACAGAGGCCCCGTGCTCTTCCCCAAGGCATTTGTAAGTCTCTCTTACCTGGTCTCGGCTGCCCCTTTGGCGACGCGACGCCATGACAAACGTGGCGTCAAATGACGTTGCGGGGCCAAATGGCAACACATTGCCATGGCAATGCGACGTCACATGACGTTGTGATGTCACATGACACCGCAATGTCACAGAGTCGGTAAGAAGGGGGGGCGCAGGCAAGGGGGAGGGCAGACAGAGGGGCGCAAGCAGAAAAGTTGCACAGCCCTGAGTTAGATGACATTGATGGTCCAAGGCCACTGATGCTGGACATGACATAGTCTGTCGTATTCAGCAATGGGGTTATTCAGCAAACTCCTGCTTTATCAAATACAATCAAGCCACTTCTACAGGTCTCTTTTTTTTAATAGAGTGACCTTAACGTGGCTGCCTCACCTTTTCCCTGCTCCTGAGCCTACAAAACCGCTTAATTTAATTCCATTTATTACAAAAAAGGCCAATACCATTGCCTTCAACCACGCCACCATCTATACAATTATAGCCATGGCTGGTCCAGACTATCTTTCTGCCCTCCTGTCACGTAAGTTGTGATAGCTACAGACAGTGACAGGCTATCCTGTGGGGTTTGTGGGGTTTACGGGGTTTACCCCCCACGCAACCTCCCTGAGTGGCAGGAGAGGAGGTGACACTGGGTTTGTGTTGCAGCCAATCATGGTGCAGACCCTATGCCCTTCCCTTTTGCATTAGGGAGGATGTATTCCAAAGTACAGAGTCAGTGTGAGTTGGTGTTCCTTCCCAGCCAGGGAAGGGAGAGGAGCTTCTGGGGCTGAGTGGACCAAGATCTGTGCATAGCACAAGGCCTCAACATTATCTGCTGGCCAGTACCATCCAGGGGTCTGGAACTCATTCTCCACTATATGCAACGCTGTAATACCACCTGCAGTGGCTGCATCAAATAAAGATCCTTTTTATATACTTCTGACTAAGTCGCAGTCTATTGGACAGAAGTATAGGAGAAAAGAACTGTCATGGTAGGGACGGCCTGCAGCTCTGCTGTAGCCTGCTATGATTGGTGGCGCTATCACCAATGAAAAGAACCTGAGGATCACCTATAGCCTGTCCTGTTCCCCACAACATCGCAGAAGCTCATCTCTCCTGGGCCCTCACAGGTAACCAGCACCACACAGTCCTGTAGCCTAGGCAAAATCTCACAGAGGGTGGGGGAGGGTGGGATTAGGGGGGGGGGGGTGTTAACAGTGCTACCCTATTAAAGGAGCAGTTCCTCCTAGTCTGTTTTTTTTTTAGCCCCCAATTTAATTTGGCAGGGTGGGACCCGGGGGCTCCCTGAGCCACACGTCACTATTTGTAGCTCCTGGTATCCACCTGGTTCCCGAGATACCAGTGAAGTTACTGGGGTTAAGTCTCCCTCAGGGGAAACAAAATGGCGACCAAATCTCAGGCCAATAGGAAGCTGCGACATCATTAGTTGTGTCTTCATGCTGGAGGGCCATTTAAATCCCCTTTAAAAACCAGGAAGTAATACGAGTAACTTCACCAGTAAGAATCTAGGGAACCAAGGATCCTGGAGCTGAAAATAGTGTTCTATTTG
Source organism: Ascaphus truei (assembly GCF_040206685.1). NCBI lineage: Eukaryota > Metazoa > Chordata > Amphibia > Anura > Ascaphidae > Ascaphus > Ascaphus truei. The sequence goes on from NC_134483.1 coordinate 510,627,611, forward strand.
CTCTGGAGGACTGCAAGTCCCAATCGTGAAAAAAACAAAATGGAGGTTAGTAACAATGGATTGCTTCTTTAAAGAATTGCCTTTCTTCTCCGTGATTTGCATGGGATTCAGCTTCCCCCTCTGCCTTCTAAGAAGAACCCTTCATGGCTGCAATACCTCTGCAAAGAGAAGCAGAGGTCCCAAAATGGGTCAGTCGCATCCATAATGGCTGCCATGCCTCCAGGGGGTACATACTGTGGCTTCCTTTCCCCCTCCCCCCACCACGAGGTTTGTGAGATTTGCGCGCGCACCAACAGGGGGAGGGGGGGTACTCGGGCGGGCTATTTAAACCCTGCGCTTGCAGCAGCTGCTCATTGATTTTATTTTCCCACCTACCCATCCCATTGAGAATGTAATGTTGTGTTATGTCTAACCGTATCTTATGAATCTGTTAGCAGATCCATCGTTACAGCTTTGGCGGAACTGTCAGGCCAGTCATCGTAGGGACACCGTGAATACCCAACATGGGGCTCCACCCGATGTGGATGGGTTGCCAGGTAACGGTCCCCCTGAAAAGATTGTGCGGTCTGGAGGCGCCGACACAGGCGGTCAGGTGCTGTACCCCTGGCACCAATTTTAGGCAGCTGGGCTCTATCCTATGCGGGTAGGCCCAGGCGGCTCTGATAAGGGGGACCTAGGGGCCGTGGAGAGTGTCTCTCGCGGTGGAGAGTGTTTCTCCTGGTGGACGGTAGATTAGGGTGGGTGGAGGAGGGCTCCCCCTGCCGGAAGATACCGAGAATAGGGATGACAAAGGACTAAGATTATGGCTGACAGTTATTTTCAGGTATTGTTAAAACAATAAAGCTGTGACCATTTTAACTTCCACAAAACTGTGTCGTCTCAGTTTGTTAGGTGGGGTGTAAGTAAACCACGGTGGTAGGCACACTAAGCCGTTATGAAGTCCACAGAAACTAGGTACAACACACAGCAATGTAAAGCTGTAGACACAGTGTGGATGCACCAGTGATGGGGTCCTTTGGCATACTAGAAAAACTCAAAGATCCATGAAAGCGTGTGAGCTGCATTAGCAGCACTGTGTGCAAACGAATGGTTATATGTTGAAATGTACCTCAGTTTATAGGACAGTAAGCTGGTCGAGCTCTCCGAATTGTCTTCTTCAAAGCACTCTTCGCTTCCCTCGTAGGCAAATTGATTGTATGGCGCGTAGAGGGGTGTAGACTTAGCCGACGGAGACTGGGAAGCCTCGGTTTGAGACGTGGAGGGTCCAGGCTGCAGTTTCCCATCACACTGCTCCGGTAATTTAGACAGTATCCGATCAATAGTTTGAAAATATGGCCAGTCAGGAGGAATAGATTCAACGTCAGTCATGCATTTTAATTTCCTATTAAAGGGTAAAAACAACAAGAAGTAACTATTGGCGTTCAGTGCCGGGCCAGCCTCAACAATTTCACTTTAAAGATGTCGTTTCATGAAGGACAAAACTGAACTAATGACCGTGACATGCTTAATAAACATACAGTAAACCTGATGCTTTTAAAAAGCAAAATTACATTAAAAAAAAAACCCAGAACAAAACAGATTCAATTCTTTAAAAAAATCAGATATTTACAAATATTGAACTTTTTTTTTTTCGGTCTTAAATGCTTACATTACGCTGAACTTCTCGGGTGCGAGACATTCTGATTTCACATATAATAACAGTTGCCAGCTTTTAAAGATGCATTACAGGTGAGGCTGCCAAGTTTTCTAGTTTGCCTGAAACAACACGAGCCAAACTATACGTGTGCCGGTGTCCCAAAGTTAACTGGGTTTTCCATAGATTTTCCAGCCTAGTGTTACTATTCTGCGTGCCCACATGCTTTTCGTTACTGTAATCTCCCCCTTTCTCTGCGAATTTATTTCCTGCAACACATAGCAAAACGATTGCAGTGGCCATGACGGCAGGGGACCCTTGCCGTGCCAGGCTTCAAGAAGGGGTAGCAACGGCAAGGGGCACCCGAAGGGTTAACACCTTTGTGTGCTCCATGACGTAGCTACCGCGATTGTTGGGTCTGTCACGGCAAAGGGCGCCATGACGTAGTAGCTGCATCATGTTCTATGTGCTCAAGTTCTAGGACAGGTAGTGTTCTGCTCTCCTGTGGAGCACGGAATGCGAGCTGACCAGCTGAGGAACGGAGGACGCCGCCATCTCTTCCGTCCCGTCATCAGTGACGCTGCGGCCATGTGACCGGAGAGCGGCCAGCCAGTCGCCAAGTGCCATCTGCTCTCAAATGGTTAATATCCAAGTAAAGTGCTGTGTCTACAGTTTGTGCTGTTGGAATGAATATTTATCTACATATTCATACACATTGCCTTTACTTTGCACTTTCTATACTGATCACGTACTTTGATGTAAAATGACCCTAAAGTTCTGAAAAATATTGATGTAGAAATACGTGTGTGGTCTTCCTGAATTGTGATTTTTTTTTGTTGTTAAACTGCTTGAGAACTCGGCCCTGATCTCCACACCTTGGAGTTGCTGCTGCATTCTTTCCTCACCGGAACTAGCGTCTATGGGAAGAAAATGTTCATGTATATAGTATAATTGGTTTGTGCTTTTTGAAGTTGGGTGTTTCAATACAACTCTTATACATGTTGTAAAAGGGGCTTTAAAAAAAATAAAACTTTTTTTTTATTTAATACATGCAGCATTTTATTGAAAACTAATTACCTCAGCTGCCAATCGATTCGTTCTCCCGTGTTCAATCAGCAAAATCATGGTTCACAGGGTTTCACTAAATGGCTGCCTTTCAGTTTCAAATCAATCCTTCAGTCAGTGTAACTCAGCAGCTACAATGTATCCTTATATTACTACGGTAACATTATCAATGGTTACAGTTTGCAGCTCAAACTGCTGGGAAAATTGGCAACAAATTATCACAAACAGGAAAGTGTTACAAAGATCTTGCACTTGAGGTGTGCAAAAGCCTGTTATAGAAATCAAAGGGTGCTCAGTGTATTAAAACTCATTAAAAATGGCATTAAGAGTTGCATTTTAAAATACATTTTTTTAGTGAGTATTCTCATACTACAGAACTGATTTATTTATAAACACCACACACATACGGTAGGACCATTCTTGGCTCGCTCCTTTAAAACTGCAGTTCAGTCTTTTTTTTTTTTTCAATTTATTTTTTTACTTCAATAGTTTCATGTGGGCAATCTCTAATTACCTAAAGAACTGTATAGCTGCAGGTCAATTCGATTCTCCATGTATTGATAGGTCGAAATTTGGTGACATAATTAGTGAAGGGATCTGTTTATATTCTGCTTGTCTGTCAGTGGAAGCTCATGAATATTCATGAGCACTCCTGCACTGACATGTGCTAGAGGGAGGGCAGGGCTGACAAAGGGGTGTGCCAGGGCTTGTGACAGGACATGAAGGGGCAGTGCCTTAGCAAATGGCTGTTAAAATAGAATACAAGAAAATTGGTCTTTCAAAGTTGTTTTTTTAAAAACAGAAAATGCTAAAAGTATTTTTTCTTACTACAGAACTGATTTATTAAAAAAAAAACACATGCAGGATATTGACTGAACTGCAGCTTTAAGTGGGATGCAGGGGCTTCAATTTCTTTGGAGCTGAAGGTTGCGGTTGGTTAAAAGAAGTTGAAACGAGGTTACTCTCCTTATAAAAATAAGTTGAGTTGCACTTACAGTTGCAGTTTCATTGGTATTTATTTGAGAAACATCGGAGTACACAATGTTTCAGGTTCAACACAGGACCTTTGAATATCACCTCAACTTATTTTTACAAGGAGAGTAACCTTTTTTTAGTACTAGATTCTGTTGGCCACACAGGGGGGTTTTGTTCCCCTTAATCCGCGCTTATAGTACCCGCGACGGCGACGTGACGGATGACGTCGCCGGTAGCGAAAGTTATACTTTAACTTTCAGCTACGTCACTGGCAACAGGGTGATTGATTGGTTCAGAGGCTGTCACGTGGCGAGAGCCACTGAAAAATCAAATTTAACCTGCTACCAATTTCCCAGATGAGACGTCGCTCCGTCGCGCTTACTATAAACGCTGGCGACGGAGTCAATTGTTTTGTTTTCGGTCGCTGCTGCCGTCGCGGGCACTATAAGCGCAGCCTTAGGTGAACCTTTTTTTGCGCAAATTGTATTTTTTTCTGGTAGATTTAAGGAAACTTAGCAAAACATTAACACTTGTTAGCAGCCAGGCAATAAAAAAGCAGTAGGACTGTAAGGTATCGCTGGAGATCTTGTGGATCTCTTAGCACTGTATCAAGGCATTGATAAAGTGCTCTGTGTAGCACGAAACATGTTGGTAGGGTAATGCCTTGCCTTTTTCCTTCCATGACTATTAAATCTTTTTATGGATAACGCACTTTCCTCCTAATTCTCTTTTTTGGATGATTCCGGTTGTTCTCTGCGATTTCTCTCTTCTGTTGCATCTCTCTCACTGTCACCCCCCCACATCCCCAGGTCTCTCTCACTGCCCCCCCCCTCTCTCAGATCTCTCTCACTGCCCCCCCTCTCTCAGATCTCTCTCAATGCCCCACCCCCATTCCTCAGGTTTCTCTCACTGCCCTTGATAAAGAACGTGTAGTTCGAAATGCATAGGAGGTTATCCTCTATGCTTTGGTTACTCCATTAAACATTTTTGCATCAATTGGATCCTCTCCTTGCTCCTCTTTGGCTGTGCTCTACTCCTTACTTTTCTACCTGGATCTTTCATCAGCAGCTGCACGTCTATCCAGTCTGGAGGAGGTGATTGGGAGTACTATATTTTCCATATTAAGTGGACATTCCCAATGAAACTGAGGGTTGGTGATAACTTCACTTGCCCCTGGTTTTCAGGGATTATCTGTCATATGAAAGTGCTTTATGGATATACTCATTTACTGCATTGAATATTGATTCACCTATACCTTCAATAATCTGGATCTAACTCATTATCATTGGTCTTGTACTTGAACACTCTTGCCACACTCCTTATCTCTCACTGCCCCCTCGGTGCTTTGGTTAGGTAAATATCTGCCTCGTACCTTACCGAGGCTGTCACTGCTCCGCCTGCATGGTCTGTGAGGGGGTAGGACTGGAGGCTGGCGCCGCTGTCTTCCCCTCCTTCTCACATATACACCTTCCGGGGCTCTGACTCCTCACCCGACTCACGCGGGGCACGAGACTGACAGCCCGGTAAAACAGAATCTGTTACAGCTGATCCACCAATACACAGGGTGCGCGGGCTAACGTTAGTGCGGCCTCCCAAGCGGCCCTCTGGCCGCAGTTATGTTTAAGTTACGGGAGGCGAAGGGTGCTGAGCCGTGTTGTTTATGAGCCGCACCGCTTCACATCGTCCTGGCATGCTTCCGGGATCCGATCTCGTGATGTGATGACGCAGGCAAAAAGAGCTGCACGCGCAACAAACTGATAGACGACACTATCCTCGGAATCTCACAATAACTTTTACCTCCTCCATCTGTACAACCAAGGAGCGGTGAAGTCAATAAAAACATTACTACTGGCTCGGGGGAAATGACTGCCTCGCCTGCGGCTAAAATGCAATCACCCAAGGCGAGTGGGCGAGTGCATTTGTCAAGCCCTGTATAATATATATATGCTTGACAAATGCACTCGCTCACTCGCCTTGGGTGATTGCATTTTAGCCGCAGGCATATATATATATATATATGCAAATACAACTGTATGCTCATCTGCATGTCTTTGGCAGGTCTGCAACCCCACCTTTCACCATTATCACCCAGCATACAGCACTTCCACTGCAGCAAGGGATTCTGGGAAATGACATGCAAATCTATTTTTTTAATGTGTCGTCCTGCTCATGCATCCAATGTTGGCCTTACAATTTTTCTAATTCTTTAAAGCAACAATCTCTCCCCCAAATCAAGCATTGTTTTTTTGTCTTTTTTACTATATATTAGTATTATTATCGGTTATTTGTAAAGCACCAACATATTCCGCAGCGCGGTACAATGGAGGTACAGAGTTATGCATATTACATAAACAGAATGACCTACAAATAAGGACAGACAAGCGCAAACATACAGAAGGTAATGAGGGACCTGCTCCAGAGAGCTTACACTCTAGAGCAGGAGTGCACAAACTGAGTGACGCGGCGGTTGCAGAGGCCCCGAGTTCTTCCCCAAGCCATTTAAATGAAATGCCGGGGGACCGCACGAGTCCTCTGTAACCTCAACTTACCGAGATTCAGCCGACTTCAGGACGCGTCTCCATGGCAACCTGGCATCAAATGACGCCGCAGGTCATGTGACATCTCATGACCCCGCAGCGTCATTTGACGCTGCACTAAGGTAAGGGGAGGCACGAGCACTGGGGGAGACAAGGCAGGGGGGCACAGCAACAAATGTTTGCGCACCCCTGCTCTAGAGGGAATAAGGGGCAATGTTGAAACAAAAGGTAAAGTGGCTGCTCGTTGTGGGGTGGAGTATGCGTCAGGGTGGAGTATGCGTCAGGGTGGTGTATGGTCCAGTGGCACAGCTGGACCCATTAATGAATGTTTGAATAGCATAGAGTTTGGTACTGCCGCACAGCCAGTCTGAATAGGGTTGGAGGGGGCGGGTGGATGTAAGGCTGCGCTTATAGTGCCCTCGCCGGCGTTGTTTTCCCTGAGAATAACACGTACACTGAGAGCTAATTATGTGCAAAAACAACAGTTGTTATACATCGCATTAGCATAGGCAGACTGTCACTTTATTGTATTAATTTTGTTGGTATTATTAATATTATTATTACAGGATTGAAGCAGGGGGTCTCCGGAGCTGAACTGTGTTAATTTCAGCTCCGGGAGCCCCTTGCTTCCAGAGATTCTTACCTCCGTAGTGGTACCGTTTTTTCTGCAGTCAGAGAAACTGTGTGCCTAACATAATGGCGGCTTTAAATGTCCCATGTTACGCGGGCCAATAGGAAGTTGTGACATCATCCATTGTGGCTTCCTGTTTGCCAGCATGACCGGGACATTTAAACTTCACAGGGATACCGGCAGCCACTCTGTGTCTCTGGAAGCAGGGGGTGGGGGAGGGGGCATTAACATAGTTTAAACGCAATGCAGCCTGTGCTGCTGCTTTAACAACGTAACGTTACACCCGTGCGTTAACCTTAACGGACTTTAGTGAATATGCGATGTTCAGGTAAACGCCTCTTTTGCATCTCATTATAACTAATACTCGTTATCGTTAACGCAATGTTCTTTCCAGAATAAAACCTGATCTAAAGTTACTTTATTAGCCTTTTATGTGGCGTTAGTTTGGTTTAATGTCACGTTAAGTCACTTTACAGGACTTTGTGGAACTGGGCCTCAATTGGCTAAGGGCCTATTATTTAAATGGTATCTTTTTTTGGTTTTCTTTTAATCTTAGAAAATCATACGTTATTGTAATATACAGTTGCTGCAACACTGGCAAGATGCACAGTGTTTCAACAACAATAGAAAACAATCAGCATTGCTTTAATTTCTTAAGAGGACTGAGGTGGTTGGGTCTAATAAGTCTCCTGTAACCCACGGAGTGCTGGAGAAGTTGGGTTCTGGGTTCCTCCAGCTGGATGCAACATTTTTGCTACTAGAGGGGCCAGCAAAGTAATGGGCTTCTTTGTAATGGTGTTGAAAATACATGACACTGAACATAGCCAGTGTGAGGCTTTTTGATATACACCAGACATTTAGCTGTCCTTCTTTCTCCTCGCCCCTTACACAAGTATAGAAGCCGTTTTACGCCTTTTATTTAGCAGAAAAATACATATAAAGGCTCTGGGTTCTCTGAGAAGTCTGCAGCGTGACTTTTTTTTTTTTTAGCGACCTAATTCTCCATAATGGACTCATTTTAGGAGATTTTCTCTGCAGGCACATTTCTCCCTGTACACCAGGAAAGCTCTCACTAATGCTGCTCATAATTAGAACAGGATGTACTCCGTCTGCAACAAGATCCACAGAATCTCAAACTCTCGCCCTACAATGCATTGCTTTATAGACCTACAGTACTGTAAGTAGCACATGGAATCCATTAGAATGTACACTTGTGCTACAAATATATATACATATAAACAACTTAAAAAATATATATATATTGTTTACAGCTCACACACAAAATCTCTTAGGCAGCGTCCATGGCATGGACGACCGCACGGACTCTTCCGCACGCTGAGCAATCAGACTGCCTAAAGGCAGTGATCACGTCTATACGGCGTGCGGAAGTGGGAGGGGACGCGCGTTGCGCAAGAAATCAGTTACAACTGATTTCTTGGCGCGACGGGCCGGTCACGTGAGTGGTTCGCCCAATGAGGGTGAACCAGCTCCGTGATGTCACTGGCACACCCCCTAGACACGCCCACTGACGGCGCGTGTACCATGTCCAGGGAAAGCACCCGCTTTCCCTCAGCCTCCGCGCTCGCGAAATGTCTATGAACGCAGTCTTAGAGGTATGGCATTATGGGTAGATTGGTTAATTGACATCTACTAAAAGAAGCAGCACCTGTCAAATTATATATATATATATATATATATATATATATATATATATATATATATATATATATATATATATATATATATATATATATATATATATAAGACACACAGATGAAAAGAACAAAGACAATCCCCTTAGTAGCACTCTAAATTACACCTAAACTAATCTATAAGATAAAGATGGTTAAAAAGAAACAGATGCTCTGCCAATTCAGAAAAAATGAACAAGATTTTATTGATTAAACAACAAGACACACTAACTTAAAAACATAAAAATACTAAAGACAGCCTATGAAAATATATATGTATCAAAAATATAAAGAGAGGACTACTAATCAAACACTATCAGTATTACAAAAAGAAAAGGAAAAAAAACTAAAATGTGTCTGAATAAAGTTTAAATAATGACAACAAAGTAGTTTAGTCTAACATAATAGGCAATACAAAATATATTCCCACTGACATATGCATGAAAGAATAATAAATCATTGCGTTGGAAAAAGTATATAGTCAATGACCCAGTATATAGCCAGGAAAAATTAGTATGTATACCAAAAACAGAGGGGGGAAAAAGAGATAAAGCAACCAGGGAAAAATAATATAACAATAATAATAGTTATACCCTGAACAGCATTTCCCCAAAATGAAATCAATGAGAACTGATGCAGCAAATAAAGAAAAATATGACTAATAAAGACATATTAGCAAACAGAGTCATACATATTGAAAACACCACAAAGCGCAGCACTGCAAGGACACGTAATGCCCAAACAGTAAGGAGGGTAATACTCAGCTGCAGCTAGATTGTGTAGAGTTTGTGTCCATATTGATTGTACAGGATGTGTTTCCAAAGTCTGCTTATAACAGGAACAAAAAATAAAGTCCAAAATGCTGCATCAGATCCATCATAAGTCCCTCAGAATAGAAGATTACATAAAGGCTGTAGTAAAGTAAACACTCAACATGTTTCACCCGTCAGTGGGCTTCCTCCAGGAAGAAGCCCACTGACGGGCGAAACATGTTGAGTGTTTACTTTAATACAGCCTTTATGTAATCTTCTATTCTGAGGGACTTATGATGGATCTGATGCAGCATTTTGGACTTTATTTTTTGTTCCTGTTATAAGCAGACTTTGGAAACACATCCTGCACAATCAATATGGACACAAACTCTACACAATCTAGCTGCAGCTGAGTATTACCCTCCTTACTGTTTGGGCATTACCTGTCCTTGCAGTGCTGCGCTTTGTGGTGTTTTCAATATGTATGACTGTTTGCTAATATGTCTTTATTAGTCATATTTTTCTTTATTTGCTGCATCAGTTCTCATTGATTTCATTTTGGGGAAATGCTGTTCAGGGTATAACTATTATTATTGTTATATTATTTTTCCCTGGTTGCTTTATCTCTTTTTTTCCCCTCTGTTTTTGGTATACATACTAATTTTTCCTGGCTATATACTGGGTCATTGACTATATACTTTTTCCAACGCAATGATTTATTATTCTTTCATGCATATGTCAGTGGGAATATATTTTGTATTGCCTATTATGTTAGACTAAACTACTTTGTTGTCATTATTTAAACTTTATTTAGACACATTTTAGTTTTTTTTTTTTTTCTTTTTGTAATACTAATAGTGTTTGATTAGTAGTCCTCTCTTTATATTTTTGATACATATATATTTTCATAGGCTGTCTTTAGTATTTTTAAGTTTTTAAGTTAGTGTGTCTTGTTGTTTAATCAATAAAATCTTGTTCATTTTTTCTGAATTGGCAGAGCATCTGTTTCTTTTTAACCATCTTTATCTTATAGATTAGTTTAGGTGTAATTTAGAGTGCTACTAAGGGGATTGTCTTTGTTCTTTTCATCTGTGTGTCTTATATAGTTTTCACTATCCCCTAGCACCATCAGGTCCTATTTAATTTATATACTGACTTTAATTGGGGTATATATTTTATTTTACCCTTATAGTTAGTTTTATTAAAGGGCTTGAGTTAACCTTATATATTATGTGTTGAGCAACTTCTCCTTTTGTGTGTTATATATATATATATATATATATATATATATATATATATATATATATACATATACATACATATATATACATATATATATACCGGTATACATATATATATATATATATATATATATATATATATATATATATATATATATATATATATACATATACATATACATATATATATATATATATATATATATATATATATATATAGGGAACCATGTTAAAAATGGTTATTGAGGCAAAAAGTGACACTGTGTGCTCATTTGCATGTCATTTCCCAGAATCCTTTGCTGCAGTGGAAGTGCTGTATGCTGGGTGATAATGGGGAAAGGCGGGGTTGCAGACCTGCCTAAGACATGCAGATGAGCATACAGCTATATTTGCATATATATATATATATATAGATATATATATATATATATATATATCTATATATATATATATATATATATAAAGGAAAAAAGATAAGCCGGTGCCAGTTCAAACCGTGACGTGTAAAGTCCAAATCAAGTCCTTTAGTGATGGTGATGAGCAAAGTGCAGATTTCCTCCAAAACGTGACGTGATATGTGAAAAAATAAAGAGAAAATTATGGTGCAGTATGTCAAATGGGGACATAAAAACATATAACACTAACAACATGAAACAAACAAGACAAACTCACAACATCAACTAGCCAGACAGAATTTAAAAAAAGCTATTTAATGACAACTAATGTAGGATTCTGGATAATTACACACACTAATCCGGGGGGCAAAATCGTTGCCCTACTCACAGGATGCAGGATATTTGAAAGCAGCAGGACTTGAAGCACTTTTTGTGGATCCAAGATGGCGACCGGAGCTCACTCTCTGGCGTCCCCACGTGTGGCAGATGCTGTCTGGAGCTCCAGGGGGTCTGGATCAGTGGTGCTGCTACGCGTGTCTCCCTCCTCCTGCCGGTTTCCAATTCTCCTATTCTCCTCCTCTCCTGTTGCCCAGCCGTGCGGTATATTCTCCACGAATAATTTGCTTCTAAAAACGAGTCCTCCCAACGCATTTCGTGCGCATGCGCGCACTTCTTCAAGGGATGTAGCTACCCCTGAGTCTGGATAGTTTATATACACAGTCCACTATTCCAATTGGTCCAGGTTATAATTGGCTATATGTTAACTGTGTGACTACCAGAACAGAGGTAGAAACAGTGACAGCCTGGCTAAACATACATACTACAAATAAGACAAAACAATACAACATTAAAACATTAAAAGACTTAAAATTACTAAAATATTAAATAATAAATAATAAAAGGAGCTCAAGGAAAGGGATTATGTTATAGAAAAGCCTTCAATTCAAAGTCTATATTTAACCCCCTTGGTGAGAGTGTCTTTAATTCATAAATCCAGTATGCTTCCCGCATACTGGCATGATTGAGTCTATTCCCACCTCGGGGGCCGGCTTGAACCTCCTCAATGGCCTGACATCTTAAGCCTATAGGGTTCTTATTATGGCATAAAAGAAAGTGATGGGAAACGCTATGTGTGACTAGTCCTTTTCTTATATTGTATACGTGTTCATAGACACGTCTCTGATAGGATCTCCCCGTCCTGCCTACATATTGCAAGCCACAAGGGCATTGCAGCAGATAGATCACAAAAGTTGAGTGGCAGTTAATAAATGTTTTTATCGGGTAGGTCTTAGAGGTGACCATAGTTGTAAATCGCCTAGCATTTTTACTAAAGGAACAAGCCACACATTTTGCGCAAGTGAAGAACCCCGTGATATTCCCTGTATGTTTTGAATTGTGCTGTTTGATAGGACAGCTTGGAGCTAGTTTTGATTTTAAATTATTGGCCCTTGTAAAAATTATATTTGGTTTATTGGGCAAAATATCCACCAAATCTTCATCTTTAAGTAAAATGGGCCAATATTTATTCAAAGTGTGTTTAATTTTTGGGGCCATTTCGTTATACTGAGTAATAAATTAAACTTGATTATTGTATTTCTCAGTCCTCTCTTTTTTCTTTATATTATAATTAAGTAAGGTGTCTCTTTGAAGGTTATTGACCTGATCGAATGCTTTATCAATAAGGTCTTCTGGGTATTTTCTCATAATAAATTTATTTTTCAGATCCCGTGCCTGTGTCCTGAATGTTTCGTCATCAGTGCAGTTTCGTTTAAGACGTACTAGCTGGCCCTTTGGGATATTCCGTAGCCACTGTGGATTGTGGTGGCTGTCTGCATGTACATAATTGTTCGCCTGTACTGGCTTGAAGAATGTCTTAGTGCATATAGTGTTATTTCTAATATAAATGTGAAGATCCAAAAAATCAATACATTCCGTGCTATAATTACAAGTGAATTTAAGATTATATTGGTTGTGATTAAGATAAGTGCAAAAATCATCAAGTGAAGCTTGGCTGCCCGACCAAACAAAAACCACATCATCAATGTAGCGCCGCCACAGCACAAGGCTCGCTCCTAGTGGACAGTTGTTCCAAATGAACTCCTCCTCCCAACTGTCCATGAATAGATTAGCATAACTAGGAGCAAACCGCGCGCCCATGGCGGTGCCACATTTCTGAATGTAATAATGTGAGTTGAATGTGAAATAATTGTGTGTTAAAATAAACCTAATACCATCTACCAAAAAATCCCTTTTGTCAGATGAATATTTGTCCACCTGTTCCAACTTGCGAGACACGGCTCTAGTCACACATAGCGTTTCCCATCATTTTCTTTTATGCCATAATAAGAACCCTATAGGCTTAAGATGTCAGGCCATTGAGGAGGTTCAAGCCGGCCCCCGAGGTGGGAATAGACTCAATCATGCCAGTATGCGGGAAGCATACTGGATTTATGAATTAAAGACACTCTCACCAAGGGGGTTAAATATAGACTTTGAATTGAAGGCTTTTCTATAACATAATCCCTTTCCTTGAGCTCCTTTTATTATTTATTATTTAATATTTTAGTAATTTTAAGTCTTTTAATGTTTTAATGTTGTATTGTTTTGTCTTATTTGTAGTATGTATGTTTAGCCAGGCTGTCACTGTTTCTACCTCTGTTCTGGTAGTCACACAGTTAACATATAGCCAATTATAACCTGGACCAATTGGAATAGTGGACTGTGTATATAAACTATCCAGACTCAGGGGTAGCTACATCCCTTGAAGAAGTGCGCGCATGCGCACGAAATGCGTTGGGAGGACTCGTTTTTAGAAGCAAATTATTCGTGGAGAATATACCGCACGGCTGGGCAACAGGAGAGGAGGAGAATAGGAGAATTGGAAACCGGCAGGAGGAGGGAGACACGCGTAGCAGCACCACTGATCCAGACCCCCTGGAGCTCCAGACAGCATCTGCCACACGTGGGGACGCCAGAGAGTGAGCTCCGGTCGCCATCTTGGATCCACAGAAAGTGCTTCAAGTCCTGCTGCTTTCAAATATCCTGCATCCTGTGAGTAGGGCAACGATTTTGCCCCCCCGGATTAGTGTGTGTAATTATCCAGAATCCTACATTAGTTGTCATTAAATAGCTTTTTTTAAATTCTGTCTGGCTAGTTGATGTTGTGAGTTTGTCTTGTTTGTTTCATGTTGTTAGTGTTATATGTTTTTATGTCCCCATTTGACATACTGCACCATCATTTTCTCTTTATTTTTTCACATATCACGTCACGTTTTGGAGGAAATCTGCACTTTGCTCATCACCATCACTAAAGGACTTGATTTGGACTTTACACGTCACGGTTTGAACTGGCGCCGGCTTATCTTTTTTCCTTTGCCTAGTTACTGACTGTACAGTCAGTTTTTGTCTGGCTGGCAATTTATTATATTTTATTGTTATTGTGTGTTTCAGCGCTGTTTTGCACCGTCTTTTCTGTTTTTTATATATATATATATATATATATCTTTAATCTTACCTGAACCATGGTCCCCTAAGCAAAACCAGGCTGTTCTTATAAACAAGCCTTCTGGTTTGATGCTGCTGTAAGCTATTGTATTATTCAGAGGCAAAATACTTCCTATCTGCAAAAGGGCTCAATTATACCATTCAAATAATAACTGACACTTTGGGGGTTATTTACATAGCTGGGATAGTGCCATGCGCTGAACCATCGCACAGAAACTGCTTTGGAGTTCACTTGCAATAATGCCCCAATTGGCTCTATCAAAGCTTAATAAACAACCCCCTTTGAAAGTAGTAATGTCACATACACAGTAATTGTAAGCCAGTATCTGTGAACTTGAAACCCTGCCCTCTGTAATAGTAAATGGTAATATAATGTGGTATCAAGCAGATCTCAATGGCCACGGTGCTACCCAAGAGAATAACCATCTAACCAAATCTAAAGACAACCCAAAAAAGTACACACTCAGAAAGAGGGTGCACTCTACAAATATATATTTATTACCGAATTCTCTGCCAAACCAACCCAAAGGCTTAATTACAACATTCCCTAGAGATACATTAATAACAACAACCCACATTGCACAGCATATAATAGGACGTAGTACTATAGACCTGAAGGGCCACCTCTGACATACCATTCGGAACTGCACTACTCATCAAATGAGGTTGAAAGTCCCTGTCTTTAACCTTTTAACTCATCAAACTCAAGAAAGATGGTTTTGCAAGATATTTGAACTTGAACTTATTGGTGAATGTGATAGTCTCTTTATGTGACTTATATTGTTTGGAATGTATATTATGAAGTCATGAATAATTATATACGTAACACAATTTGTTCTTGAATATCGGTGCCCTGGTTACCGACTAAGACTAAGGGGGAACATGTTTTATCTTTAGGTCTATAAATACTAAGCACTATTGTAGTGATTCACAACAGGGGGTTTCGTGAGGTATTTACAAAGTCTTGACACCCCCCCTAAAAATCTAATGGCGGAACCCAGGATGTTCCTGAGCCCGTGTGGGGAGGTAGTAAGACCCAAAACTGCACTTAGTGTGGGTGATATAGTTGTCAATTATAGGAGGAGCTTCCAAAGTCGCTCCACACAATGCTTTGCATACACAAAGGCAAAGCGTTATGGGGCGTGACTTTGGAAGCTCCAGCAGTGATTGACAGCTGTGCCCCAAATGCTGTCTGCACACACTGAGGTGCAGTTTGGGGCCTTATTAAGCGTGTGTTCCCCCCACAAGCTCAGGACACTATACTGCCTGGGATCGGTCACACTGTTTTTTTAGTATGTCTGATGAGCAGGCAAAACAATTTATTAATTAAGAGTTCGTGGGACAAATTCTTCTAGCAGGGGTGCACAGTATAAACAAGGTTAGGATCCGCTGTCCTATTATATACTATGCAGTACTGGAGGCTGTTTTAATGCATCACTCGGGAATTTTTTAAGGTGGTCTTTGGGTTGGTTTTGCAATTCCTTTTGTAGGAATTTGGTAATAAATATGTAGCACCAACTTCGTGTGTAATAGGAAATTGGCAGACCTCGACACAGCCTCAACCTGCGTGATGACGTCAGTGCGTCACTACGTCTATGACATCCTGACTAGTTTCGTCACGTGAGAAAAGTTTCGTCACGAAGAAAGGTAGAGGATACTTCCGGGCAAAACAGAGTTGTTATTGCAGAGTTGGGTGCTCTAAGGTCTGAATGCTGGGACTATGATTTTACGTCAGGCACATGGAGTGAAGTAGCTGACAACTGGATATCTGAAGTAGCTGACAACTGGATATCTGGGTTTTAACTTGGATGGTGTTTCAGCTACCTACCTAACACCACCACCCCTCCTGCTTACACAGACTACCATCTTCCATCCATCCACGGATAAGTATCCTCATATACTGCTTGTGTATATCTACAGCAATATCTGGCTTTCTACCCTCCTACAGTATCAGCTGGTTTACAGATTGTCTCCCTTGAATGCTTTTTCACTATTTGAAGTGAGGGCCACTTTCTGCTTTTTAATAAATTGTCAATTTTACAAAAAATATTATGCCATGGAGCTGGCACTCCTTTTTGTCTTTGTTTTTTAGATTCTTCTGATCTGGCTAGATCAACCAAGGAGCAGCACATTGTGACTGACAATTAATCTCTGCATCTGGACTTTTTTTCTCATCTGTTTCCATCATCTGGACTGGTTTGTTCTATGATATTCACGTTATATGGTTTTATTATTCTAATTTTCTTATTGCTTTAATTTTTATTTAGTAATATTATATAAGCACTATTTTATTATTTAATAATTTATCCCTATTCACCATAACATTAGAACTCACTTATCACACTTATAGAGCTACTCTTTGTTCCTTGTTTTTGTTATATATATATATATATATATAAATGTAGCCAGGTCACCCCTCTGGCGCTGCGACCCCCATCACCTCCGTGGCCAGGATCGATGGCGGGTGCTGCCGGAGGGTGGGGGCCGAGAGGGGAGCGCTCCCGTGTGCTGGAGATCTCCGGCGGCTCCTGTGCAGGGCGCCGCCATCTCGCGCCAGTTCGCGCATGCGCCGTAAGCCCCCGGCGGCCCGACCGAGTCGCGCATGACTAGCTAGAAAGTTACAGCAGCCCTTAGAGAGTCGCGCGAGTGTAGGAACAGCCCAGGAGAGGTTGCAGCAGCCATTAGGGATTCGCGCATGCCCAGGGAAGGCGTGCACGCGGCCCCAATGTATTTACAGCCTCCACGGGACTACAACTCCCATGAGGCTTAGCGCCCAGCCTACCAGGTGCCTGATAGTGGCCAATAGGGCCAAGGATTCCCAGACAGCCAGAATAAGATACATTTCGCG
Source organism: Ascaphus truei (assembly GCF_040206685.1). Taxonomy (NCBI): domain Eukaryota; kingdom Metazoa; phylum Chordata; class Amphibia; order Anura; family Ascaphidae; genus Ascaphus; species Ascaphus truei. Next base: position 510,644,883 of record NC_134483.1, read on the forward strand.
CGCTGTGAACGTTAGTTGGAGCTGGGGAGCAGAAGGGGAAGGAAGGTTGCAGGGAGCGAGTGAAGCTCCTGCACCGCGTAAGGTCCCCCACATCCCAGGTAGGCCCCAACTCCCCACCAGGTTAGTGGGTAATTGACCAGGGACGGCCCTAGGTTAGGGACGCTGCCCAAAGGGTCGTGAGGTGCCTTATTGTCCGGTCACAGCGGTCAGTGCTGTGAGGGTGGACAAGCGGGCTTAGTGTTAAGTTGCAGTGCGTTGCTGCAGGCAGTGCTAGTTCTCAGTTAGAGTCAGGACCGGGAAGGGTTAGGGGAGCTGAGCAGGCTATTAACCCCTTAAGTCCCAGGTAGGTCCTCACTCCCCAGTTTGTGGTGCTACAGGGACAGGCCCTAGGTTAGGGACTTGTCACGTTAGTGCCAGTGATAGATAGGGACACAGCGGACGCTGCGCTTCCTGAAAGGAGACTTGGGTTCAAGTCTGCGCCCCAGAGACAAAGACTATCTTCAGGGTGGGATCGCCCCTGGTGGACCCCAGGCAAGGAATCACCGGATCAGACGGGATCACCGGTCGACAGATCCTTTGCGAAGCCATTGCTGATCCGAGCACTGGAGTGCTCGGGCAGGTACTTTAAAGCCACAAGTGCACCAACTGGCCATTAGCTTTAATAGTAACGGCGCAGTCACCCATATTCTCTCTCTGCAAGAGTGGGGGACATTGGGTGGGGATCCTATGGACACGGGGTGGGATCATCCTGTGTTGGGGAAGCGTCCTGCGAGACGCCGTAGTCAGTGTCGCCTCTAGAGAGGGACACCTGTTATTTTATGTTGACAGTATTTGTGTGGTATGTTGTTTCCTAAGTAAACGTTATTGGTTATCATACTTAAGGTGTGCGAGTATTTGTATGTGTCCTGCGAGAAACAATTCCTGCTCTACTAGGAACCATCGCAGGTGGAGGCACTGCATGAGTACAAGGTTACTTTTATTAGTACTATAATTGCCCCAGGTTCCCCATGGCGGAAGCTCAGCCCTCCTGTGAGCCAAGCAGGTAAAGCACCACACCTGGTAACACTGTATGTTCTCCGCACCCACACTATATCTGCGATTGGGTGGGGTGGAAAACCCGTTACATTTGGAGGCGTTGCTGAGATCGACCTGGGGTACCCTGTTCCAATTTTTTTCCAAACTGTCCAATTTATATTTTTCACCATGTTTGGGCCCGCAAGCCATGAGGACCACGAACGGACCAAGAGGACAAAAGTATCCCCGCGACATGTGATAGTAGTAGGGAATGTTCCCAGTAGTGCGGTGAAGTTGAAGGAAATTTGTGAGGCCCTAGAGGGACTCCTGGGCATAGACCAAAGGTGGAAGAGGATAGAGCACCAGTACGACCCCACTGACCAGTGCAGTAGACTATGGCTAGTAGCGGATCTGGAAATATGCCGGGAAAATGTCCCTCTGACCTTACATTTCCCAGAGGCCCCACCAGAAGGCTATCCTCTTAGATACGCAGAGAGCCCTAGTGAGATTAACAGAACTGTGATCAAAATGGAGGCTCCCTCATCCAGTGAGTCACACTTAAAATGTTGTCTCCCGCCAAAGCAGGAGAGCACATGTGCTGCTGACTGCAAGCCTGCACTAAATTGTGTTGCAGAAATCCGTCCGGGACTGGCGGGAAAACCAGATCTCCGCCCCTGCAATGAGAGTGACTCAGTGCAGAGCCAGAACCAATCAGTGATAGAGCGTGCCCCTCCTTTAAATTCCACCAGGGGGAGCAAGCGCAGTGAACCGCAATCGGCAACCGCTGTTCCCACTAAAGACAGTACAGAATGTAGAGAAACACACCCTCAGTTGTATGGAGCATGGTGGTCAAAAGGAGGGAAAGTATCCTTTCTTGTGTGCCCGTGCCTACAAAAGGACTTGAATCTACTGTATCTGGTGGTATGGACTTTAACCACTTTAGGCTACCAATAGAATACCGGGTGGTGGTGGTGGATGACGAAGGGTGTATAAGATATGTTTGTAATCAGTGTGACTTCCCAGGTGGCAAACAGACCTGGGGTCCCCAGTGTGCCTGCTGCAAGGCACAGTTCCTAAAACCCATGCTGCTGTGTGCTATGGAACCCGCAGAGGAAGATGCGGCTAACCAGCCCACCTCAGCTACAGAGGGCCCGTGTGCCCTAACCACGGTTCCAGATTCGGTTTCACACTCAGGACTGCAGATTCTTGAACCGCAGATTCCGGAATCACAGGGTAAGGTGTCTGTACCCCCATCCCCTCATAGTGATTCCAGCGACCAATAACCAGCTGTGGTGATGCGCCTGCCGGTGGACCACTCTAGTGAAATCATCGAACCAACTATCTCGGCGGATACAAAGCCTGCTGTGGGCCCGTGGGCCCTAGAGGAGGTGTATCCAGATGTTGCGGACCCTGCTGTGGGCCCGTGGGCCCTACAATGGTCAGTCCGGCCTACTACGATGGTACCACCGGTCCTATGCTTGGGACCAGTACCTAACAAAGTCAAGGGTGAGTTGACTGCCCCAGGGGTGTTGGGTGTGAGCCTCCAGGTGACCGCGGAGCACGATAGCTCCTTAAGTATGGCCACCAGGGTGAATGGCTCCACTCGGCATCGCGTCCTTGCGGAGGTGTCTCCTTTAGAAGATAGCTGTCCAGTGGTGTGAGTGGACCAGTACCTATCGCCTATTGTCCAGGTGAAGAGAACAGTCAGTTCCATCGTGGTGTCCAGTGAAGCACAGATGGTACCTGACCGTGTTCCAGAGGAAGAGGAATCCATCGCAAGCCAGCGGAGTGGTGAGGAACCTCCTTACTCCCTACAGGCTCCGGTGGAGGTGGCCGTGAAAAATGCTCCAACTAAAGTTCATGCTGAGCAGAAGAACGTAGCTGGACCTCCGTGTGTCATCACAACTGAACCGAGTGTGAGCCCGTGTGCTCCGACCCAAATAGTCCCAGGACTGGGATCCCACGCTCCTGAGTTTCCAGCGAGTAAGTGGACTGCCCCAGAAGTGCCGGGGGCAGATCCCAAGACAGCCAAGGTGGCAACTGACAGCGTCCCCGAGGACCTGTTGGCCACCGTGAATCACTGCAGTGGTAAAGTATCTACCCCTTACTCCCTGTCAGGTGAAACAGAGACATTGTTAATTGTTCGCTTCCCAGTGGAAGCCTCGCAAGTATGTAGGGACAAAGACTGTGTGGAGAGGGATTCAGGGAAAGCTGCCTCCTTTAAGCCCAAAAAGGAGTGCTCCATTCACCATGTAGTGGCCTACTGCATCCATGCCACGGATGGCCGGATAAAGGTCTGGCCAAGAGACACTGTGCTATTCCTTCCACCAGGGGGAGGAAGTAGTACAGAACCGGTGACTGTTACCCCAGAGCGTGCTCTACAGGAAATTCACCAAGGGGAGGCTCATGGACGCAAAAGTGAGGTACCCCCACCTGATCAGTTAGGGGCACCCCACAAATGGTCTCAGCAAGCAGCTGACGCTCAGCTGGCCTTGGGTATCGTATGTGAACTGCATTGTACCCTATTGTTTAAAGCCACACGTGATAAGTTGTACATATTATGCACTGCATTTTCATTGTATAACCTCATGTTGAGTGATGTCGTTCCCCAAGCGGGGACGTTGGATTTTTCACCAGGGGGAGTATGTAGCCATGTCACCCCTCCGGCGCTGCGACCCCCATCACCTCCGTGGCCGCACGATGGCGGGTGCTGACAGAGGCAAGCGGCAGACCCGATGGCCATTCTGGAGGGTGGGGGCCGAGAGGGGAGCACTCCGGTGCACTGGAGATCTCCGGCGACTCCTGTGCAGGGCGCCGCCATGTCGCGCCGGTTCGCGCATGCGCGACTCGGTCGGGCTAGCTAGAAAGTTACGGCAGCCCTTAGAGAGTCGCGCGAGTGTAGGAACAGCCCAGGAGAGGTTGCAGCAGCCATTAGGGACTCGCGCATGCGCAGGGAAGGCACGCACGTGGCCCCAATGTATTTACAGCCTCCACGGGACTACAACTCCCATGAGGCTTAGGGCCCAGCCTACCAGGTGCCTGATAGTGGCCAATAGGGCCAAGGATTCCCAGACAGCTAGAATAAGATACATTTTGCGCGCTGTGAACGTTAGTTGGAGCTGGGGTGCAGAAGGGGAAGGAAGGTTGCAGGGAGCGAGTGAAGCTCCTGCACCGTGTAAGGTCCCCCACATCCCAGGTAGGCCCCAACTCCCCACCAGGTTAGTGGGTAATTGACCAGGGACAGCCCTAGGTTAGGGACGCTGCCCGAAGGGTCGTGAGGTGCCTTATTGTCCGGTCACAGCGGTCAGTGCTGTGAGGGCGGACAAGCGGGCTTAGTGTTAGGTTGCAGTGCGTTGCTGCAGGCAGTGCTAGTTCTCAGTTAGAGTCAGGACCGGGAAGGGTTAGGGGAGCGGAGAAGGCTATTAACCCCTTAGGTCCCAGGTAGGTCCTCACTCCCCAGTTTGTGGTGCTACAGGGACAGGCCCTAGGTTAGGGACTTGTCACATTAGTGCCAGTGATAGATAAGGACACAGCGGACACTGCGCTTCCTGAAAGGAGACTTGTGTTCAAGTCTGCGCACCAGAGACAAAGACTATCTTCAGTGTGGGATCGCCCCTGGCGGACCCCAGGCAAGGAATCACCGGATCAGACGGGATCACCGGTCGACAGATCCTTTGCGAAGCCATTGCTGATCCGAGCACTGGAGTGCTCGGGCAGGTACTTTAAAGCCACAAGTGCACCAACTGGCCATTAGCTTTAATAGTGACTGCGCAGTCACCCATATTCTCTCTCTGCAAGAGTGGGGGACATTGGGTGGGGATCCTATGGACACGGGGTGGGATCATCCTGTGTTGGGGAAGCGTCCTGCGCGACGCCGTAGTCAATGTCGCCACTAGAGAGGGACACCTGTTATTTTATGTTGACAGTATTTGTGTGGTATGTTGTTTCCTAAGTAAACGTTATTGGTTATCATATTTAAGGTGTGCGAGTATTTGTATGTGTCCTGCGAGGAACAATTCCTGCTCTGCTAGGAACCATCGCAGGTGGAGGCGCTGCACAGAGTACAAGGTTACTCTTATTAGTACTATAATTGCCCCAGGTTCCCCGTGGCGGAAGCTCAGCCCTCCTGTGAGCCAAGCAGGTAAAGCACCACACCTGGTAACACTGTATGTTCTCCGCACCCACACTATATCTGCGATTGGGTGGGGTGGAAAACCAGTTACATATACATACGGAAGAACATCCCCTCTGTTTCTTCCCCCCATCCTACACCTCTTCCTAACTCTCCTCCTGCCTTCCTTGACTCTTTTTCCACTGTCTCAGAGGAGGATGTGTCGCTGTTGATCGCCTCTTCTCCCTCTACCACTTGCCCTCTTGACCCCATTCCCTCCCATCTCCTAAAACCTCTAGCTCCTACTATAATCCCTACGCTTACACACATTTTTAACTCCTCCCTCTGCTCTGGGACCTTTCCATCCTCCTTCAAACATGCAACAGTCATACCATTACTCAAAAACAGCAAGCTTGACCCTACCTGTCTTTCTAACTATCGACCTGTCTCCCTCCTGCCTTTTGCCTCTAAACTCCTTGAACGTCTTGTATTCTCTCGCTTGCTCCATTTTCTCAACACCTATTCTCTCCTAGACCCTCTACAATCTGGCTTCCGCACTGCTCACTCCACCGAAACAGCCCTCACTAAAATAACTGACGATCTCCATGCTGCCAAAGACAGAGGTCATTACACTCTGCTCATATTACTCAACCTCTCTGCAGCATTTGACACAGTGGACCACCCTCTTCTCCTCCACATTCTCCATACTCTAGGTATTCGGAACAAAGCTCTATCCTGGATCTCATCCTACCTCTCCCATCGTACTTTTAGTGTCTCTTCTGCTAACACCTCCTCCTCCTCTATTGATCTCTCTGTGGGGGTACCCCAGGGCTCTGTCCTGGGACCTCTTCTCTTTTCTCTGTACACACTCTCTCTAGGTGACCTAATAACATCTTTTGGGTTTAATTATCACCTCTATGCCGACGACACACAAATATACTTTTCAACACCTGACCTTACACCTGCTGTACAAACCAAAGTTTCTGAATGTCTCTCTGCTATATCATCCTGGATGGCCCTCCGACGCCTTAAACTCAACATGGCTAAAACAGAGCTCCTCATACTTCCTCCCAAACCTGGCCCTACTACCTCCTTCCACATTACTGTTGGAACTACAATCATTCACCCAGTAGCCCAAGCACGCTGCCTAGGGGTCACACTCTACTCCTCTCTCACATTCGCCCCTCACATTCAAAACATTTCTAAAACTTGTCGCTTTTTCCTCCGCAATATAACTAAGATACGCCCTTTCCTCTGTTGTTCAACTGCTAAAACTCTGACTTAGGCCCTCATTCTCTCCCGTCTTGATTACTGTAACCTCCTGCAGTCTGGCCTTCCTGCCTCTCACCTGTCTCCCCTACAATCTATCCTAAATGCTGCTGCCAGAATCACTCTACTCTTTCCTAGATCTGTCTCAGCATCTCCCCTCCTGAAATCCCTCTCCTGGCTTCCGAACAAATCCCGCATCTCACACTCCATTCTTCTCCTCACTTTTAAAGCTTTACATTCTTCTGCCCCTCCTTACATCTCATCCCTAATTTCTCGCTATGCACCATCCAGACTCTTGCGTTCTTCTCAAGGATGTCTTCTTTCTACCCCCTTTGTATCTAAAGCCCTCTCCCGCCTTAAACCTTTTTCACTGACTGCCCCACACCTCTAGAATGCCCTTCCCCTCAGTACCCGACTAGCACCCTCTCTATCCACCTTTAAGACCCACCTTAAGACACACTTGCTTAAAGAAGCATATGAATAGCACTGTGGATATTCTGAACACAGGATACATAAAGATTGGCCCCCTGCAGACGCACTTACCAGAACTCCCTCCTACTGTCTCTGTACGTTCTACCTACCTACCAATTAGACTGTAAGCTCCTCGGGGCAGGGACTCATCTTCCGAAATGTTACTTTTATGTCTAAAGCACTTATTCCCATGATCTGTTATTTATATTATCTGTTATTTATTTGATTACCACATGTATTACTACTGTGAAGCGCTATGTACACTAATGGCGCTATATAAATAAAGACATACAATACAATACAATACAATATATATATATATATATATATATATATATATATATATATATATATATATATATATATACAGTGCTTGACAAATCACCCAAAAATCTACTCGCCAAACCAAAAAATCTACTCGCCACCTAGCCCCGCCCCCAGCCCCTCTCAGGCCCCGCCCCCAGCCCCTCCCCTAGCTCCGCCCCCAGCCCCGCTTAAATTTTTTTTACGTAAATTCCTAGTAAAACACATTCTTTTTTGACATAAGTTTATTTATTGTATTACATTTATACTTTACTACAATTAGTCCTTGTTACGTGTGTGTGTGACTATTTTCCTGCACCCATTAACCAGTGTCTGGACGCCCCCTCTTCACAATATCTAAAGCAGCAATCCCGACTGGGATCTTACCTGATCCGCAGTCCCTCAATGACCGACTGACGCGGGGATGACTGTCTGGGGGATTGGGTGGGGGGGTGTTATCTGACTTGGTGGGGATTACTGACTGGGTGGGATTACTGACTGGGTGACTGGGTGGGATTACTGACTGGGTGACTGGGTGGGTGGGATTACTGGGTGGGGGTGGGATTACTGACTGGGTGGGGGTGGGATTACTGACTGGGTGACTGTGTGGGGGGTGGGATTACTGACTGGGTGACTGGGTGGGATTACTGACTGGGTGGGGATGGAATTACTGACTGGGTGACTGGGTGGGATTACTGACTGGTGACTGGGTGGGATTACTGACTGGGTGACTGGGTGGTGGTGGGATTACTGACTGGGTGACTGGGTGGTGGTGGGATTACTTACTGGGTGACTTTATTACTGACTGGGTGACTGGGTGGGGGGTGGGATTACTGACTGGGTGACTGGGTGGGGGGTGGGATTACTGACTGGGTGACTGGGTGGGGGGTGGGATTACTGATTGGGTGACTGGGTGGGGGGTGGGATTACTGATTGGGTGACTGGGTGGGGGGTGGGATTACTGATTGGGTGACTGGGTGGGGGGTGGGATTACTGATTGGGTGACTGGGTGGGGGGTGGGATTACTGATTGGGTGACTGGGAGGGGGGTGGGATTACTGATTGGGTGACTGGGAGGGGGGTGGGATTACTGATTGGGTGACTGGGAGGGGGTGGGATTACTGATTGGGTGACTGGGAGGGGGGTGGGATTACTGATTGGGTGACTGGGAGGGGGTGGGATTACTGATTGGGTGACTGGGAGGGGGGTGGGATTACTGATTGGGTGACTGGGAGGGGGGTGGGATTACTGATTGGGTGACTGGGAGGGGGGTGGGATTACTGATTGGGTGACTGGGAGGGGGGTGGGATTACTGATTGGGTGATTGGGTGATTGGGTGACTGGGTGGGATTACTGACTGGGTGACTGGGTGACTGGGTGACTGGGTGACTGGGTGACTGGGTGGAGGGTGGGATTACTGACTGGGTGACTGGGTGGAGGGTGGGATTACTGACTGGGTGACTGGGTGGAGGGTGGGATTACTGACTGGGTGACTGGGTGGAGGGTGGGATTACTGACTGGGTGACTGGGTGGAGGGTGGGATTACTGACTGGGTGACTGGGTGGAGGGTGGGATTACTGACTGGGTGACTGGGTGGGAGATGGGATTACTGACTGGGTGACTGGGTGGGGGTGGGATTACTGACTGGGTGACTGGGTGGGAGATGGGATGACTGACTGGGTGGGGGGTGGGATGGGTGACTGGGTGGGATGACTGACTGGGTGGGGGGTGGGATGACTGACTGGGTGGGTGACTGGGTGGGTTACCTCTGGTGTCCTGCACACACACGTTCTCTCTCTCCCCCATACATACACACACACACTCTCTCAACACACACACACACACACACACACACACACACACACACACACACACACACACACACACACAGTCTCAGTCGCTCTCCCCCATACACATACACACACTCAATCTCTCCCCCATATATATACACACACACTCTCTCTCTCTCAATCTCTCTCTCACATACACATACACACACACTCTCTCAGTACCTCACAGTATCTCAGGAGCGCTGGAGGGGAGAGAGGGGAGGGGAGAAACACTCGGCTACTATCTCCCGCCCCGCGAGGACAGCGGGAGAGCACCGGGGGGGGGGTTGTGTCTCCCGACCCGCGCGCACAGCGGGAGAGTGCCCATTATCTCCCGACCCGCGCGCACAGCGGGAGAGTGCCGGAGGTGGGGGGGTATCTCCCGACCCGCGCGCACAGCGGGAGAGTGCCGGAGGTGGGGGGGGTATCTCCAGACCCGCGTGCACAGCGGGAGAGTGCCGGAGGTGGGGGGGGTATCTCCCGACCCGCGCGCACAGCGGGAGAGTGCCGGAGGTGGTGGGGGTATCTCCCGACCCGCGCGCACAGCGGGAGAGTGCCGGAGGTGGGGGGGGTATCTCCCGACCCGCGCGCACAGCGGGAGAGTGCCGGAGGTGGGGGGGGGGTATCTCCCGACCCGCGCGCACAGCGGGAGAGTGCCAGAGGTGGGGGGGTATCTCCCGACCCGCGCGCACAGCGGGAGAGTGCACGCGGAAGAAATGAGGCAGACACTGATTTGGCTCAACAACTCAGAGAAGATCTGCGCAAAAAAAGAACAGATTATCGATATCTTGAAATGCAGAGACTTCGAGAGAAGCTGCCTCAATACAGCATGAAAGAGAAAATAATTAAAGTGATAAACACAAGTGATAAACGCGCACACAGCGGGAGAGTGCTGGAGGTGGGGGGTATCTCCCGACCCGCGCGGACAGCGGGAGCGCCAGGGACCGGGGGCAGGATGTATCAGTGTATATATAAATATTTTAAAGTGCATTAAATTCCCCCCACCTCGAGCATCTGTTCAAAATCCTCCATGACCGGATCAGCAGCAGCAGCAGCAGTAGCAGACACACGCGCACACCCCCTCCCCCCCCCCCCCCCCCCCCCATCATTACTTTACCCGTGCAGAGAAGGAAGGGCGGTTTGAAGTCCTGGTAAACTCCATCCCGCGTCACAGCCAATCAGCTATCAGATAAAGGGATTTTTTTTTTTTTCGAGCAGGGCTTTTTTTTTTTTTGCAGAGCAGGGGAAAAGTTACTGGCCACGAGCCAATATCCGATCGCAGCTGGCGAGCTGGCGACCGGGTTTGTCGAGCACTGTATATATATATATGTAGCCAGGTCACCTGTTGCCCCCTGCGACCTCCCAGGGAGCCTCCGTGGCCAGGACTGATGTCGGGTACTGCCAGAGGCCAGCGGCAGACCCGACGGCCATTCCGGAGGGTGGGGGCCAAGGAGGGAGCAGCGCCTCTTCTCCGCGAGCGGGCCGGTTGCCAGGGACGCGATCGGGCCGTCGCTAAGGCCGCGGTCGCGTCTCTAAGGTCCCGGCAGCCGGCGAAGAGGGCGCCGCCATTGCCTAGCCACTCGCGCATGCGCCGTGATCGCGCAGGTGCGGGAGGAACCCCAGAGTCAGGGAGAGTCGCGCGAGTGCCAGAGCAGAGTAGGGAAAGGTTGAGGCGGCCCCCAAAGACTCGCGCATGCGCAGGGCAAGTGCGCACGCGGCCCCAATGCCAGGATAGGCTCTATGGGACTACAACTCCCATGGAGCATAGCGAGGGAGGCATCAGGTGCCTCATAGGAGCCAATAGGGCTGAAGGATTGTCCTGGAGCAAGTGGATACATTTGGCGGGCTTAGAGCACGTTAATTCAGTCAGAGACCGAAGCAGCCCAGGGAAGGAGGTAGGGTACAGGAGTCGGGGACTCCCTGTACTAGGCCAGTACCCCCAGGGCCAGAGATAGCTCAGCTCCCCAGTAAGGTGAGTGTTGCCAGGGGCAGCCCTCAGGTTAGGGACCCTGCCACTTACATTAGTGGGAGCAGGAAAAGGAAGGTTACAAAGAGTTGGATTCAGGGAGCTGTGAGGGAAGGAAGGGTGCGGGGAGCGAGTGCAGCTCCTGTCCCATATAGGTACCCACACCCCAGGTAGGCCCCAACTCCCCACTAGCTTAGTGGGTAAGTGCTTAGGGAGGCCCAAGAATGGGACGCTGCACTTAGCATAGAGTGCTGCCTTGTCAGAGTCACGGCTGTTAGTGCGGTGAGGGCTGACAGGCAGGCACCTTGTTGCGCAGCACGTTGGCTGCAGCCTCCAGTGAGCTGTAGTGCTGCTGTAGGCGCTGGGACTAGTTAGAAAGTAGTGAGGCTGAAGGGACTTGGGTAGTTAGGGGAGTGGGACAGGTCATTACCCCCTACCGGCCATAGGAGTTCCCCAAGCCACTACAGGTTGCTGTACTACAGGGACAGGCCCTAGGTTAGGGTTCCTGTCACGTTAGTACCACTTATATAGATAGGGACACAGCGGCTGCTGCTGTTCCTGTGGAGCGGTTGGACCCACGTTGGGGTCCACAGGTACTTTCGTACGAATAGGATCGCCCCTGGCGGTCCGCACGTGCAAGGAGTTCGGTTGGAGGATCAGACGGATTCATCACACGTCTGACCCTTTGAGAAGATTGTTGCTGACCCGAGCACCGGAGTGCTCGGCAGGTATTATACCATCATATGTGCACCAACAGGCCTAGAGGTTCTTAGTGACTGCGCAGTCACCCATTGACTATCTCTGTAGGAGTACGGGACATTGGGTGGGGTTCTTGGGACACTGGGTGGGATCACCTAGTGTTGGGGAATCGTCCTGCGAGACGTCACTGTTAGTGTCTCCTCGTGAGAGGGATACAGGTTATTATTACATGTTAGTAAACTCATTAGTTTATATAATCACTGTGTGTGTGGTTTCTGAGTGGGTTCCTATGTTAGGGTCATTCTACATTTCTATAGAATCCTACATAGGTGGAGGCGCTGAAAGAAGAAACGTTCCAGAGGATTCACCCCAGGCTCTCACTAGCGGAGGCTCAGACCTCCTGTGAGCCTGACAGGTATACGCACCACACCGGTAACACCGCATGTTCTACTCACCCACACTATAAATGCGATTGGGTGGGGTGGAATACCCGTTTTATATATATATATATATATATATATATATATATATATATATATATATATATATATATATATATATATATATATATATATATATTTGGGGCAGGTAATTAGCTTAGCTAACCCCACAGTTAGAGAGGGCTGGACTACATGTGTAGATATTCTCCAAAGTGGATTACGTTTTCTTTTTGCTGTGTTAAAGGGACAGGTGCAATAAAGCCTAATTTTAGTTTCACTTTAAACGGTCTCCATTGCGTACCTCTGAACATGTCTCTTACATATGGTGTCAGAAGTTGGGGTGAGAGGTGGCCCTTGAAGTTCAAAGGGGCCCCGGAGACTGCCTGTGAACATTTTTGTGCTTTTGCCTGCATACAGTTCCTGCAAACAGTCTGAGCAACAAAACCAAAGAATCACATGCAGCAGTGACCAGAATTAAAGGGCTACACATCCAGACAGGAAAACTACACTGCACTGAAGAAAGCCACAATGCCACCGTTGGACTGGGAGGACTGCGACAGACTGTGACCCACACAAGGGACTGATGCTCTGACCAGGTTCTACCCCACCACTGGTGGGGAAAAAAACTGGGAATTTAAAATGGCTGCCCAGCTGAAGTCAAATACAGACTCTGCAGGAATGGGGAAGAAAATGTGTTCCTGGTGTAAAGAGCCCAGTCAAACTGAGCAATGTCCCTTCAGGCCTTATTCAGACGGTGAGGATGGCCCCTACATGGCCCCAGAAAAAGGACAGCAGCCAGAGGACAATTTTTTTCAATGAGCCAAGGAACTGCAGCAGCAAGCAGTGCGCTGTGGACCCAAGGAAGGTACAGAAGTTTTACTTAGCAAGTGCACATCCAGTATCACTGATGAGAAAGAATGTGTGCACAGTACTGCTGATGTTGTATGTAACCCTGCTTCCCCCATCCAATCTCATCTTGGGCCTCTCTAGGGAAATACTGCTCGGTCTGGGTGGTGCATACCTGCTGGTAACAGGGGGCCCTGAGTCTTCCGCCGGATGGTAGAGGGGAATAACAGGACAGGCTTCTGGGGTTGTGCCCGAATTCTACTTACAGATGCAGAGCCTCCATCTTGTGCAGCCCCCAGCTGTATGGGGTGAAGTCTCTGCAAAAGAACTCTCCCCCTTCCTCCGAATATACTTCAGTCTCAGGCCAGGAAGGTATAGGTAAAATGCAGCAGCTCTTTATTTGGTCTTCCTTATTCAGCAGCAGTCTCAATCACAGCAATTGAAGGTCTTCACCTTCAAGATGTCCCTGGATCCTACTCCCAGCCAAAGGGCACCGAGAGTGGTCCTTGCTCTTCCCTTACCCCCTTTTAAGGTAGGAGGTATAGGTTTCCTCACTGCTCCCCTGAGGGAGGGCCTCAAGCCTGCCAGAGCCCGGACAGACTGACTAAATAGGAAGTTGCAGTACATTAAGTAAGCTCCAGCAGGCACCACCCCTGTGTCTCTAATTGGACACACGGCCTGATGACACTACCTTCACTGACTCACTGCACTGCATGAAGTGGGGAAAACCCATGATTGCTCCTGGCAACCTGCCCTTACCAGGTATTTAGCCAGGAGGAGGGCCGACCTATAGCCCCAAAACTACCCAGGGCTACTTGTAAAACATACCAAAGTAAAGAAGAAGAAAAAGTCTACAGAGACGCCTGTGAGAGCTACGAATTCTAGAAGCAAAGTCTGCCCACTTGTAGGACTAACACAATTTGGGGTTCTAGCGAATACAGTGACGACAGCTGCAATAGCACCTCCTGAGGTCAGAAAGAAAAATACACCTGATAGCCCCAAAATGGAGGACAAGATGTGGTGTTCCTGTAATGAACCCTACCCCATGGAAGAGTGACCCTTCCGGTCCGATAAGGAGGAAGACATCTCTTATGGGGAACCCGAACTGAGTCACACCCACAAAACACCCCAAGAATGGTGGGCTGCCTGAACTCGGTACGTACCGAAAAGACCACTCTCTATGATGATGAATGTGATCGGCAGGAGCAAGAGCGGGAGCAGCAGAGCACTGAATATCTATGCCAACTAACGCAACTGCAAGGAAAACATGACAAATACAGTGAAACTGCTGAAGTTTCAAATAAAGACAGAGACCCCAGTATTCCTGATGAGACGGAGTCATCCAAAACAAAAAGGCGGAAAAAGAAAAACGGGTTTTCACTTACCGTGGAAGGAACAGACACGTCCGCAGATCCCACTGAGAAAAAGGGGGACCGAGATGCCCTGCAGCCTAGAGAAAGTGGAGGATTCGTCATGTGGATGACAGAATATCCAGAGAGCCCAAGGCAGAAGTCATGTAACCCAAAGCAGTGTCTGTCCGGTGCCAACAGTGAGGAACCCACAACCAACCATCCCAGGGAAGCGGAGCTGGAACCAGTGAGTGACGATCCCTTGACCAGTCCTGAAGATGCACTGCAAGCCGCCAGGCATAACTGTGATCTGCTCCGTGAAGAATTGGAAATGGAGAGAGAAAATAATGATGAACTACAGAAGACTGTGCTTGCAAATTACTCTGCGGCCAAGACTTAATTGGAGGATCTCAAGACTGAGCTAGCCACTACAAACACTACTAATGCCACCATGGTGGAAAAGCAGAGTCAATCGGATAGAATGATTGCTATCTGAAGCAGAAGTATGAGGAAGCACTGAAGGTGATTACAGTCTTTCAGCAAGAGGTTCGCAAGTGCCATAGAGAGGTGGAAGTCTCTCAGAATGAGGTTCACACTCTCCGCATAGAACTGAATGCCTCACACAGGGAGGTCAACAGTGTCCGGACAGAGGTGGACATATCCCAGAAGGAGGTTCATACTCTCCGCATAGCACTGGATGCCTCACACCAAGAGATCAACAGTTGCCACACAGAACTGGAAGTCTCTAAAAAGGAACTTCACACTTTCACTAAGGAGCTGAACATCTCTCAAAAAACTATCCTCAGTCTTAATATGGATCTCAAAGTCTCTCAGAAGGAGCTTCAGACCCTCAACCTAGAGATGGAAGTCTCACGCCAGGAGACCGGGAATCTCAAAGCAGAATTGCGTAAATGGAAGGAAGACAACAAGGAGGCCCTGAATATTACAGAGACTGCAAAAAGAGAAAATTTAAGACTGAAAGAAGAAAATTCTGATTTGACAGACCACGTCAATGAAAAGAATGAAAAGCTGCACGAGCTTGAAAAAATAAAGAAACTTTTGGAAGATGAGAAGTTTGAAGCAGAACACCGACTGCAGATCCAACTGCAGGGTCTGCGTATGCACCTCCCAGAATGCTAAGGAGAAGCAGCAAACTCTGCAGGAAGAAAATCTGCAGGCTGCTAAAGAAGTACAAGTCCTGCAGGAACGTCTCATTACCCTGTGTGTCCCCTGCAAAGCAGCATGAGAAACTGAAGGCTACCCTGACCATCACCAAAGCATCGCTAGAGGCCAAGCTTAGAGGCCAGGTGACTCGGTACAAGAGGGAGCACAAGAAGGTCCAGAAATTGAGACACGTACTGTAGCTGCGGCCCGAGCAAAGAAATTCACAGTGCTTAACAATATAATGAAGGAGACATGGAAGCAAGCTCAGAGAAAGCACAGTGAGGAGATGAATATCCTGAGAGGAGAATTACAGGATGCACTCAAGAAACAGGGATCTCTCGCAGATGAGATTACAGTACTACAAGAAAAGGTATTGACCCTGCCCAAGCGTCAGTATCCCACAGCAACTAATACCCATGAAGATAAGGGTACAGCGAGAGCTGGGAACACCGCTCATCTGAAAAACAAGGTTGCAAAGTTTGAACCACCTAAACAAGCACCAGCTAAACCTTCAGCCACCCAACAGGCAACAAAAAAAGGTATGCGTGCAGAATCAAAACCAGAAGAATCCTTAGCTGATGAAGCTAAAAAGATAGGACATTCTCTGGAAGTGGATGTGGAATTGCAACTCAATCCCAAAGAAGCTGAACTGGCAACTACATTGAGTGGAAAAAGTGTAGAAAGACAGCTTCAAGAGCAGAAAACTCAAAGGGCTATTCTTAAACGCTCTGCAACGGTCGCCATACAGTCTGCCCACAAAAAGAGGAGCGCCCGACGAGAGGAAATCTCATGTCCACACACCCAGTAAAAAGGCTATACTTGGAAAAAGTCCTCCTCGAGCAACTGAGTGCTGATCTCAAGCACCTTCGGGAGGAGACACGAATAAACTGGAGAAAGGGCTCCAATCCCAGCGGGACTGAGGGTTCTCTTCCACCATCCACTCTCATTCGAGTCATAGTGATATCTCGAATAAGAGTGGAGGGATGGGCTTCGGCAATGGTAAGCCCGAGCTTCCCACAATCGGGAGGCATGTAACAGGGATTTATCCCTGTTAAAGCAACTTGTCTCTAATCCAGCAGTGTGCTGATTTAATTGCATACCAGCAATTAACCAACTCCACCTGGCTGATTAGAGCTCTCAGAAATATTCTGATTCTCACAATTGGGGGCTGAACCAAGGAAAGACAGATGTCTTGAGCTGCAAAGAGACTGCAGGCTGACAGCAAGACAAAGGGGAGCAGACCTCTCTATACCTGGACAGACATTGCCTTAGCACACAAGGGTGCTGACCCAGGAGAGCACAGAAGCCTTCCCCTACAGCTACAAGAAACAGATAAGACTTTCTTACGGGACTGTTGTATAAATGTATATATATTTTTGGGGCTGGTAATTAGCTTAGCTAACCCCCCAGTTAGAGAGGGCTGGACTACATGTGTAGATATTCTCCAAAGTGGAGTAGGTTTTCTTTTTGCTGTGTTAAAGGGACAGGTGCAATAAAGCCTAATTTTAGTTTCACTTTAAACGGTCTCCATTGCGTACCTCTGAACACGTCTCTTACAGAGATCATGTCGCTACCAAGTGTGTTCTGGTGCGGTACATTCATAGAGAGAAGTACATGCACACTGTGGTATGGTGCTGGAGGGGGGTACTTATCTGCCGGTGCACTGGGTCCAGGGAGGTTCAGACATCCCAGAGGAATACAGTGTAGATTATGGAAGATTATGGACCTTTTGATGGCACATTAAATATTTTCAGCATAAGACTGTGTGCCTGCTTCCATTATCTACTCTGGTGCGGTGCATACCTATTAGGTGGAACAGAAGGCCTTTACAGCTCCGCGATGGTATGGGGAGGCATCAGGACAGGCTCTCCATGATGGTTCTTCTGTCAGCGCAGCGCATCCATCCTATGAGGATCCTGGGGCAGCCAGGATGGTCGTCAAAGGCAACTCTTCTCATGTGCTCAAACAGCAAGCATCACACCAGAGATGATATAACAGGGTTTTATTGGTCCAGTATAGCATTACAGGCTCCATTCCCTGAAGGCAGTACCCAGGGCTTGAGGCCCTAAGCAACCCTCCACAGCATACCCTACCCCCTAACAGGGCAAGGCCTCAGACCCACTCCTATCCAAGAGAGGCTTTACTGGTGCTTCCTCCACTCAGTGAGATCAGCACTGAACTAACTCCCCAAAATCTAACTCTAACTTGTAAGCCGGCCTCCTATCAGGCATAGACCCCCTTTAATACCAGGCTACTCCTGAACTGTATTAGGTAACACACGTATAATAACATAACCAGGCCCAGAAGGATTTACTCCTAACACTGCCTGTTCTTTACGGGGACTTACTTGGCTACACCCTCCCTCTAGGTCTCAGATGGCTGTCCAGCCATATCCATCAACACTTGAAGAAGCTCAGTGATATTGGGCAGTCTCTCAGTGTGCAGCAGAGTCTTGACGGTCTCCGCTCCAGGTCCCTGGAGGCAGAGGTATGGTACACTGCATTCAGAGCACCGGGAAGCAGATCCTAGTGCAGGTCCCACCCGATCGCACAACGGGCAGACCAAGTGGAGAGAGTTCTCCCCATCATTGGGAAGTAGTAGCAGACCTCCTGGGAGGGCAAAGTGAATGCCTTGCTTCGCATCCATCGTCGGCAGCTATCTGAGAGGGAGTGGTTAGTCGTGCGTCTGCTCAGCGATACTAATACGTGCGACTGTGGCTAAGTCCCTACATCCGCTGCATGGCAGTAGGCAGACGCACCCTCAGCTCCTCCCTCTGGTAATTCAGTAGTACAGCTCTAGAGAGCAGGGTGCGGCTTGGCTTTCCCGACAAACCACACAATATTTGCACGTGTAAACTTATGTAACGGGTATTCCCCCTCACCCAATAGCAGATATAGTGTGAGTGTGGAGAACCTACAGTTACCAGGTGTGGTGCTTTACCTGTTAGGCTCACAGGAGGGCTGAGCTTCCGCCACGGGGAACCTGGGGCAATTATATTAGGAGTAACCCTGTACTCGGTGCAGCACCTCCACCTGCGATGGTTCCCGGCGGAGCGGGAATTGTTCCTCGCAGGACACATACAAATAACCAATACACCATATTATCATAACCAATAATGCTTTTACTATCGTGACCGTACTCAAGCATAACACTCAATAATCAACAGGTGTCCCTCCCTAGAGGAGACACTAACTAACGAGTCTCTCAGGACGCTACCTTCCCCTACACCGGGCGATCCCACCCCGTGTCCAACAATCCCCACACAATGTCCCGCGCTCTTACAGAGAGAGGATATGTGTGACTGCGCAGTCACTAGTGAAGCTAATAGGATCGTTGGTGCACTTGTTGATAAGGGTTACCTGCCGAGCACTCCAGTGCTCGGGCCTGCAACGGGACTTCACAAAGGATCAGACGAGTTCCTACACGACATCCAGGATCCACCCGCGTGGTGATCCGTCAGGGGCGATCCCACCCTGAAGATAGTCCAGCTCTCTTTAATGGCAGAGACTTGAGCCCAAGTCTCTCAGCAGGAAACGCAGCGTCCGCTGTGTCTCTAACTAGCAAATGGCTAATAAGGCAGGGTCGCTAACCTAGGGCCTGTCCCTGTAGCACCACAAGCTGGGGAGTGAGATTTATCTGGGGTCAAGGGTTTGCTGGCCTACTCCGTTCCCCTAGCTATTCCCGGTCCTGACTACTAATTCCTACCTAGTACTCCCAGCGCCTGCAGCAACGCACTGCAACCTGCTGGGTACTTGCAGCAAACGTGCTGCACAAACACACGATGCCTTCTTGTCAGACCTCACAGCACTGACAGCCGTGACCCTGACAAGACAGCACACCACACACACCTAAGGGCAGTGTCCCTAACCTGGGGCCGTCCCTTATTAATTACCCACTAGCCTGGTGGGGAGTTGGGCCTGTCTGGGACCTGGGGAACCTTACCTGGTGCAGGAGCTTCACTCTCTCCCTACACCCTTCCTTCCCCTTCTTGCTCCCAGCTCCAACTGACTAGCGTGGGCTCAGTGCGCAAAATGTATCTATTCTCTCCCTCTAGGGAGATCCTAGGCCCTATTGGCTCCCTGGCGTCACGTGGGGTGTGCAGAGGCTCATGGGACTCGTAGTCCCTGCTCAGAGCCTTCCCTGGCAGGCTAGGGTTTCGCGGGCTCATCCCTGCGCATGCGAGAGCTGTTTGGGGTCCTCCCGGCGCCTGGCTCTCACTGCGCATGCGCGAGACAATGCGCAATGCGGCCCTAACAACGGCCCGCGTGCGTCCCCGGCAACCGGCCGCTTCAGGGAACAGCGTGCGGTTCGCACACATGCCCCCACACCTCCCCGCGAACGGCCGCAGCAAGTAAGAGGAGGAGGGGGGGTCCCGCAATAGAAAGGGAGACCTGGCTACATCTATATTAATTGTAGGTATATTAAACGTTATGTTTTAAACAAGCCTAGGTGTGCACCATTAATGTGCTTCTTGCTAGAGATTGGTTTCTAACACAACCTTATCTCTATTTTTGAAAATATATTTAAATACCAGGAAGGAACCCGCAGCACCTTCTCGTGTAAGTATCTCGGAAACGAGAGGGTCCTCAGAACTAGTATTAATGCGGTTCAGCTCTGGGGATCCTATGTTTGCTATCCATATAGAAAAGGGCGGACTAATAGAGCACTGCTCCTTTTAAAAGGGTATCCCATGCCCTGTAGCAAAGCACCGGACACAGCGGATATGTTATACAGAATGAAATAAGTAGGCCGACACCTTCCTTCAAATCCAACGTGACAAATAGTAATTATACTATTAAATACTGCTGCATCTAGTAATTAATTATAACAAAGAAGGATTAAGTGATCAGTCAGATGTTTAAGTGGCACAAAACTCTGGGGCCTACAAGTACTATGGAGTCTCAAATAAAATTGTTAGCATAAAATAGTTGCACAGAAATCATAAATTATCGCCTATCATGAGCTACAGGCAGACAGTGGTCGTACCGTGTACGTCGTGGCAATATGCCCGTTCTCTTGTGCTAGATCTCCATTGGAGCTGCTGACCGCGATCTTCATGGAGGAGGACAACCTTCCCATTCCATCATCACCAGGAAAACGTCAAAATGATGTGATGGCTCAGCACCGGTCACATGATCATGAAGTGTCAGAGGGGACTATGGCCAGGGAGGTGGCAGGTCCCGCTGGCATCGGAGGGGTTAAATTGTTTGCCTTACGCGTCAACAATATTTTTTGGGCAGGTATATTGGCGCAAACAAATGGGAAGCTCAGATGTTAATGGTGTGTACTGAAAAAAAAAAAACTGTGTGCCGAAAAAATTGTTCAACATGCGTCACAACCGTCCACGGACTGGAACCTGGCACAAATCCTAAGAACCCTGTTTACATTGTTAACACAAAATTAAGTTGCTATGTATCACTTAAATGTATATCACGCAGCACGGATATTTCTTTACATGGGTTAACAATATTTATTATTTTCACAGTACAGGCAGTCCTCGCTTTTCCGACAATGCGTCCCACAAACCCGCGTTTGAGACCCATGTTAATTGGTGGCGGTTTCCGTGGGATGCGCGAAAACCGCAGCGGATAATGAGTTTATAGATTGAATTATGCGCCGTCGGAAACCGCATCCGACAAAAAGCGAAACGCCGTAAAGCGAGGACTACCTGTGTGGATATTAGAAATCATATTACACTAATAATTTATATTTGCTAATATTAGTTAGGACTTAAAAATACCCAGAATTCTGTTTTTAATTGAAATTGTGTCAATCGGGTATTCGACATGACGCAATGCGTCAAATGAACAGCAACCTATACGTCATATGGACGAAGTCACGTTACGACCGTCATACAAACGTCGCACAGTTTACGAAGGTTTGGATTACTTTAATGTCACCGGACAAAAATATATTTATTCAAATAAGATTTAAGTTCATAAACGCCTCTGTATTTTATGGCACTTTGGGGCATGGCAACCTACTCTCAAATCCACGGCGTTTATTTAAACCTTGGTAGCCTTTGGGCGCTGATGAGAATTTGATTGGCATCAAATAAATGCCTTGAAGACAGGGAGCATTTCAACCACATGCAGCTGCTTAAAAGCCTTTAGCAGGCCTCTCAGACCATACACAAACCACTAACTGCAGCACACGAGCGGCTCCGGGAGAATATGAAATGGTTAAGCAGGAAAGGCACACATTAAAACTGCTTCGTTTGCTTACCTGTACTGGAACGTCATGTTTGTAATTTTGATCTTTATTTCCTCCCCGTGGCGATGTTCTCCAGTCATCTCGAACAGTTTGTTAGCCATTCGCTCATAAACTTTGGCGTTCCTTTTAGTTTGTTTCAATTCATCAAAGAATTCCTCCCAGACCAGCATCAGCCCTCTCATTTCTGCCTCCGTCCAGTTCCTGGCTCTCCTGTGCTTTTCGCTCTGAGAAGAAAGGATATAGCTGGGGATTTCAGCTGCAGCCATTGCTATTTCTGCTGAAAGGGTTTTTAAAAGAGGACACGTTAGAAATGGTTTTTAAGTTGAGCTGTCTTACACAGCCAGGCAATGCGTATGTGTATGGCTGAAGAATTTGAATGACAAGAGAACATATGAAACCCTTTTGCAACAGCTTGAAGTCTGAGAGCATAAAATGGGGCCTACATCTGACAGGCTGGAATTTAGTTAAAAGCTTTTAAACAGGGAAACGTCATTTTGATGTCACATCCCCATAGCAACAGAGCAACTGCATAAGCTACAACAACAAAAACCTTTTAACTGAAAGCCAAATAATCAGGACAACGTTGACAGGCCTTCAATATTAAAGCTTTTAAACACTTAAAAAAAAAAGGTTTGCAATAAAAGATCTGCACAGTCTTTGGGGGTCATGGTTTTTTAAAGGAGCTTTTAAGTTATTCTTTATAACAGATTTTCTTAGAAGCTAGAGAGTAGAGAGTCCAAATGGACAGAGAAAGAAGCCTCTCAGACAGAATGTTAATGTCTGTATTCAACAGAAGCACAGTGATGTGAATGAAATATACTATAAATGTGTATTTTATGCAATTGTACACTTGCAGAAACACAGACAGGATAAATTGTATGGGGTTTTTTTTAACGTTAAAATTTGATTTTGGAATAAAAAAATACATTAAAAAAATTATAATATTGCAATTAAGCACTCTAATGATAATATATTTAGTGCAGAATGAGTTATACAGAATTGGCAGACAATTAATTTTGTTCGGGAAATTTTAATTATTTTTTTTAATCGCAATATGATGCTGTGAAATAAGAAAATGATTCTGATGATTAGATTGTAGAAACAGGAGCCCATGTTGATGGCTTTTTAAAGTGTCACTTTGTTAACCCTGGTGGTCCTCGAGGGCGGCATCAATGCGTCACAAAGAATTCTGGGGCTTTTCATTGCTCGACGGCTACCAATCATTGCCAAGCAGGGATCTACAGCGCCAAAATGGGCGTATGGAGGGGGTCGGAGTGGGCGTTTGGAGGGGGTCGGAGTGGGCGTTTGGAGGGGGTCAGAGTGGGCATATGGAGGGGTCAGAGTGTGCCTATGGAAGGGGCCCGAATGGGAATATGAATGGGGCCCAAATGGCATATGGAGGGGGCCAGAGTGGGCATATGGAGGGGGCCAGTGTGGGCATATGGAGGAGGCTAGAGTGGGCGTATGGAGGGTGTCACAGTGGGCGTATCGAGGGTGTCACAGTGGGCGTATGGAGGGGGCCGGAGTGGGCTGGGGTGCGCATAGGAGAAGGCCAGAGTGGGCGTACGGAGGGGGCCGGAGTGGGCGTACGGAGGGGGCCGGAGTGGGCGTACGGAGGGGGCCAGATTGGGCGTACGGAGGGGGCCAGAGTGGGTGTACAGAGGGGGCCAGAGAGGGCATACAGAGGGGGTCAGAGTGGGCGTACGGAGGGGGCCGGAGTGGGCGTACGGAGGGGGTCGGAGTTTGCGTATGGAGAGGGCAGGAGTGGGCGTACCGGGGGTGCCGGAGTGGGCGTACGGAAGGTGCCGGAGTGGGCATATGGAGTAGGACAGAGTGGGCATATGGAGGGGGCCAGAGTGGGTGTATGGAGGGGGCCAGAGTGGGTGTATGGAGGAGGCCAGAGTGGGCGTATGGAGGGGGTCAGAGTGGGCGTATGGAGTGGGTCAGAGTGGGCATATGGAGGGGTCAGAGTGTGCCTATGGAAGGGGCCCGAATGGGAATATGGAGGGGGCTCAAATGGCATATGGAGGGGGCTCAAATGGCATATGGAGGGGGCCAGAGTGGGCATATGGAGGGGGCCAGAGTGGGCATATGGAGGAGGCTAGAGTGGGCGTATAAAGGGTGTCACAGTGGGCGTATGGAGGGGCCAGAGTGGGCGTATGGAGGGGGCTGGGGTGCGCATACGGAGAAGACCAGAGTGGGCGTACGGAGGGGGCCAGAGTGGGCGTACGGAGGGGGCCGGAGTGGACGTACGGAGGGGGCCGGAATGGACATACGGAGGGGGTCGGAGTTTGCGTACGGAGGGGGCCAGAGTGGGCGTACCGGAGGGTGCCGGAGTGGGCGTACGGAAGAGGCCGGAGTGGGCAGATGGAGTAGGACAGAGTGGGCGTATGGAGGGGGCCAGAGTGGGCATATGGAGGGGGCCAGGGTGGGCGTATGGAGGGGGCCAGGGTGGGTGTATGGAGGAGGACAGAGTGGGCGTATGGAGGGGGCCAGAGTGGGCATATGGAGGGGGCCAAAGTGGGCGTATGGAGGGGCCAGAGTGGGCTATGGAGGGGCCAGAGTGGGTGTATGGAGGGGGCCAGAGTAGGCGTATGGAGGGGGCCAGAGTGAGCGTATGGAGGGGGCTAGAGTGGGCGTATGGAGGGGGCCAGAGTGGGTGTATGAAGGGGCCAGAGGAGGCCAGAGGAGCAGGCCAGAGTGTGCGGATGCTGGAGGCAAGAGTGGGCGGATGCTGGAGGCCAGAGTGGGCAGATGGAGGAGGCCAGTGTGGGAATATGGAGGTGGCAAATGTGGGCATATGGAGGAGGCCAGTGTGGGCATATGGAGGAGGCCAGTGTGGGCATATGGAGGAGGCCAGAGTGGGCGTATGGAGGGGGCTGGAGTGGGCGTATGGAGGGGGCTGGAGTGGGCGTATGGACGGGGCCAGAGTGGGCGTATGGAGGGGGCCAGAGTGGGTGTACGGAGGGGGCCAGAGTGGGCATATGGAGGGGGCCAGAGTGGGCGTATGGAGGGGGCCAGAGTGGGCGGATGCTGGAGGCCAGAGTGGGCGTATGGAGGGGGCTAGAGTGGGCGTATGGAGGGGGCCAGAGTGGGCATATGGAGGGGGCCAGAGTTGACATATGGAGGGGGCCAGAGTTGACGTATGGAGGGGGCCAGAGTTGACGTATGGAGGGGGCCAGAGTGGGCATATGGAGGGGGCCATAGTGGGCGTATGGAGGGGGCCAGAGTGGGCATATGGAGGGGGCCAGAGTTGGCGTATGGAGGGGGACAAAGTGGGCATATGGAGGAGGCCAGAGTTGGTGGATGTAGGAGGCGTAGTGGGTGTACCGGGGGTGCTGGAATGGGCGTACGGAAGGGGCCGGAGTGGGCATATGGAGGGGACCAGACTGGGCGTATGGAGGGAGCCAGAGTGGGCGTATGGAGGGAGCTAGAGTGGGCATATGGAGGAGGCCAGAGTTTGCGTATGGAGGGGACCAGAGTGGGCGTATGGAGGGGGCCAGAGTGGGCGTATGGAGGGGGCCAGAGTGGGCGTATGGAGGGGGCCAGAGTGGGCGTATGGAGGGGAACAGAGTGGGCGTATGGAGGGGGCCAGAGTGGGCGTATGGAGGGGGCCAGAGTGGGCGTATGGAGGGGGCCAGAGTGGGCGTATGGAGCGGGCCAGAGTGGGCGTATGGAGGGGGCCAGAGTGGGCATATGGAGGGGACCAGAGTGGGCATATGGAGGGGGCCAGAGTGGGCATAAGGAGGGGCCAGAGTGGGCGTATGGAGGGGCCAGGGTGGGCGTATGGAGGGGGCCAGGGTAGGCGTATGGAGGGGGCTAGAGTGGGCATATGGAGGGGGCTAGAGTGGGTGTATGGAGGGGGACAGAGTAGGCATATGGAAGGGGCCAGAGTGGGCGAATGAAGGGGGCCAGAGTGGGCATACGGAGGAAGCCAGAGTGTGCGGATGCTGGAGGCCAGAGTGGGCGGATGCTGGAGGCCAGAGTGGGCTGATGGAGGAGGCCAGTGTGGGTGTATGGAGGAGGAAAGAGTGGGTGTATGGAGGAGGAAAGAGTGGGCGTATGGAGGAGGCCAGAGTGAGCGTATGGAGGGGGCCAGAGTGGGCATATGGAGGGGGCCAGAGTGGGCGTATGGAGGGGGCCAGAGTGGGCATATGGAGGGGGCCAGAGTGGGCGTATGGAGGGGGAGAGAGTGGGCATATGGAGGGGCCAGAGTGGGCATGTGGAGGGGCCAGAGTGGGCGTATGGAGGGGCCAGAGTGGGCGTATGGAGGGGCCAGAGTGGGCGTATGGAGGGGGCCAGAGTAGGCATATGGAGGGGGCCAGAGTAGGCATATGGAGGGGGCCAGAGTGCGCAAATGAAGGGGGCCAGGGTGGGTATACAGAGGAGGTCAGAGTGTGTGGATGCTGGATGCCAGAATGGGCGGATGCTGGAGGCCAGAGTGGGCAGATGGAGGAGGCAAGAGTGGGCGTATGGAGGAGGCCAGAGTGGGCGTATGGAGGGGGCGAGGGTGGGCGTATGGAGGGGGCTTGGGTGGGCGTATGGAGGGGGCCAGAGCTGACATATGGAGGGGGCCAGAGTGGGCGTATGGAGGAGACCAGAGTGGGCGTATGGAGGGGGCCAGAGTGGGAGTATGGAGGGGGCCAGAGTGGGAGTATGGAGGGGGCCAGAGTGGGCATATGGAGGGGGCCAGAGTGGGCATATGGAGGGGCCAGAGAGGGCATATGGAGGGGCCAGAGTGGGCGTATGGAGGGGCCAGAGTGTGCATATGGAGGGGGCCAGAGTAGGCATATGGAGGGGGCTAGAGTGGTCGTATGGAGGGGGCCAGAGTGGGAGTATGGAGGGGGCCAGAGTGGGCGTATGGAGGGGGCCAGAGTGGGCGTATGGAGGGGGCCAGAGTGGGCATATGGAGGGGGCCAGAGTAGGCGTATGGAGGGGGCCAAAGTGGGCATATGGAGGGGGCCAGAGTGGGCGTATGGAGGGGGCCATTGTGGGCTTATGGAGGGGGCCAGAGTGGGCATATGGAGGGGGCCAGAGTGGGTGTATGGAGGGGGCCAGAGTGGGCGTATGGAGGGGGCCAGAGTGGGCATATGGAGGGGGCCAGAATGGGCATATGGAGGGGGCCAGAGTGGGAGTATGGAGGGGGCCAGAGTCGTCATATGGAGGGGGCCAGAGTGGGCGTATGGAGGGGGCCAGAGTAGGCATATGGAGGGGGATCGAGTGGGCATATGGAGGGGGCTAGTGTGGGCATATGGAGGGGGCTAGAGTGGGCATATAGAGGGGGCCAGAGTGGGCGTATGGAGAAGCCAGAGTAGGCATATGGGGGGGGGGCAGAGTGGGCATATGAAGGGGGCCAGAGTGGGCATACGGAGGAGGACATAGTGTGCAGATGCTGGAGGCCAGAGTGGGCAGATAGAGGAGGCCAGTGTGGGCATATGGAAGAGGCCAGTGTGGGCATATAGAGGGGGCCAGAGTGGGCGTATGGAGGGGGCCAGAGTTGACGTATGGAGGGGGCCAGAATGGGCATATGGAGGGGGCTAGAGTGGGTGTATGGAGGGGGCCAGAGTGGGCATATGGAGGGGGCCAGGGTGGGCGTATGGAGGGGGCCAGAGTGGGTGTATGGAGGAGGCCAGAGTGGGCGGATGCTGGAGGCCAGAGTGGGCATATGGGGGGGGCTAGAGTGGGCATATAGAGGGGCCAGAGTGGGCCAGAGTTGATGTATGGAGGGGGCCAGAGTGGGTGTATGGAGGGGGCCAGAGTAGGCATATGGAGGGGGCCAGAGTGGGCATATGGAGGGGGCCAGAGTGGGCATTTGGAGGGGTCAGAATGGGCGTATGGAGGGGGACAGAGTGGGCGTATGGAGGAGGCTAGAGTGGGCGTATGGAGCAGGCCAGGGTTGGTGGATGTAGGAGGCCCGAGTGGACGTATGGAGGGAGCCAGAGTGGGCGTATGGAGGGAGCCAGAGTGGGCGTATGGAGGGGGCCAGAGTGGGCATATGGAGGGGGCCAGAGTGGGCGTATGGAGGGGGCCGGAGTGGGCGAATGGAGGTGGTCAAAGTATCATATGGAGTTGGCTGGAATGGGCGTAAGGAGTGGGCTGGAGTGATCATATGGAGGAGGCCGGAGTGAGAATATGGAGGGGGCGAGACTGGGTGTATGGAGGGGGTTGGAGTAGACGTATGGAGGGGGCTGGAATGGGCATATTGGAGATGCTGGAGTGGGCGTATGGAAGTGGGCAGAGTGGGTGTATGGAGGAGGCCAGAGTTGGCGTATGGAGGGGGCCAGAGTTGACGTATGGAGGAGGCCAGAGTTGACGTATGGAGGAGGCCAGAGTTGGTGTATGGAGGAGGCCAGAGTTGGCATATGGAGGAGGCCAGATTTGGCGTATGGAGGGGGCCAGAATTGGCGTATGGAGGGGGCCAGAGTGGGCATATGGAGGGGGCCAGAGTGGGTGTATGGAAGGGGCCAGAGTGGGTGTATGGAAGGGGCCAGTGTGGATGTATGGAGCAGGCCACAGTGGGCATATGAAGGGCCAAAATTGGCGTATGGGGGGGGGCCAGAGTGGGCATATGGAGGAGGCCAGAGTTGGCTTATGGAGGGGGCCAGAGTTGGCATATGGAGGGGGCCAGAGTGGGCATATAGAGGGAGCCACAGTGGGTGCATGGAAGGGGCCAGAGTGGGTGTATGGAAGGGGCCAGAGTGGATGTATGGAGGAGGCCACAATGGGCATATTGAGGGGCCAGAAGGGCGTATGGGGGGGCAAAATTGGGCATATCGAGGGGGCCAGAGTAGGTGTATGGAGGGGGCCAGAGTGGGCGTATGGAGGGGGCCAGAGTGGGCAGATGTTGGAGGCCAGAGTGGGCAGATGGAGGAGGCCATTGTGGTTGTATGGAGGGGGCCAGAGTGGGCGTATGGAGGAGGCCAGAGTTTACGTATGGAGGGGGCCAGAGTGGGCATAGGGAAGTGGCCAGAGTGGGCATTTGGAGGGGTCAGAATGGGCGTATGAAGGGGGCCAGAATGGGCGTATGGTGGGGGCCAGAGTGGGCATATGGAGGAGGCTAGAGTGGGCATATGGAGCAAGCCAGAGTAGGTGGATGCAGGAGGCCAGAGGGGGTGTATGGAGAAAGCCAAAGTGGGCGTATGGAGGGGGCCAGAGTGTGCAGATGGAGGAGGCCAGAGTGGGCATATGGAGGGGGCCGGAGTGGACGTATGGAGGATGCCAGAGTGGGCTTATGAAGGGGCCAGTGTGGGCGTATGGAGGGGGCCAGAGTGGGTGGATTCAGGAGGCCAGAGTGGGCATATGGAGGAGGCCAGAGTGGGTGGATTCAGGAGGCCAGAGTGGGCGATGATGGAGGCCAGAGTGGGCAGACGGAGGAGGCCAGTGTGTCACGCCTGTATGCCCGCAGACCTGGCAGGACCCCAGAATTGAGGTGGGAATGGTATGACACCACACACCCACAGCAGTGGGAGCAAGCCCGGAGTGTGGTATAGCGTTGCTGGGCCTGTTGGAAGAGAGTTAGTATGATACTTGCAATGCTTGGGGATGTCCGTAAGAATAGTCGTGTCCGTGTGCCAATGTCCAGGAGTCCAGAGGGTAGAATCGTCAGAGTACAAGCCAGGTCCTAGGAAGCCAGAGGTAAGCGAAGTAGTATACGTAGCAAGGTTCACAGGGGTACCAGAGAGCAGAGTAGTCCAGGACAAGCAGGGGTCAAAGCCAGGGAAATCCAAGATAACACAGGAGCAGGAAACAGCAGAGACACAGAGGGAGCACAGCATAGGTCAGGTACACACAGGGAAACAGGAACTATGCAGAGCGAGGAAGAAGTGGACAGACAGGGGTAATAAAGGAGGGAACACCAATAGGAAAGAGGGGAGGAGTAGAGAGCGAAGTGGGAGACAATAGGGATAGGTCAGGGAGAGAAGAGGAGGAGATAGAAGGGGCAGTCAGGGGAATGGCCTGCAGGGTTTGGGAGGCGGAGACATGACAACCTGGATAAGAGGAGCGTGTGCGCGCACCCTCTGTAAGGTTGGGGTGCGCGCCCACAGGCTGCAGCACAGAGATGGCCCGCAATGAGTGAGGGGGACAAACAGCAGGGGAACATAGCTCAGAGGAGAGGCGTGCGCGTACGCCCTCCATGGGCAGAGGAGATGCACGCACCGGCTGCACCAAGGAGACATCCCGGAGGGACCGAGAGGAGGGGACAGACGGTTCACGGCACCCAGAGGAGGAGTGTGCGCGCGCCCTCCGTGAGTTGCGAGGGCGCACGCACCGGCCGCGTCACCAGGCGCGTGGAGCGCCGTGCCGCGGTTACCATGCTGGAAGAAGGTAAAGGAGTGGAGGAAACAGCTGGGGAAGGTAACGCGGGCACCGCGGGAGTTAGGGAGCGGGGAGCATCATAGCAGGGGGTCGGGGACCACGTGGGTATGCGAGACCTGCGGGGGATGCACTGTGGCAATGGGAGAGAGGTAGAAGGCAAAGGAGAGGAGTGGGAAGGAGCAGAGGAAGTGACAGGAGATGGGAGAGAGGGACAAGGAGGGGAAGGAATCCCCTGAGTCGTCACAGTATCCCCCAATTGAGGATC
The DNA here is from genome assembly GCF_040206685.1 of Ascaphus truei. Classification (NCBI taxonomy): domain Eukaryota; kingdom Metazoa; phylum Chordata; class Amphibia; order Anura; family Ascaphidae; genus Ascaphus; species Ascaphus truei. Next base: position 510,675,137 of record NC_134483.1, read on the forward strand.
AATCTCCGAATGATCCAACCACGGCTTGAGGGGGAATTTCTGGTGGAACTGTGAAAGTAGTCTTGGGGCATGGATGTCACGTGCAGGTACCCAGGAACGTTCCTCAGGGCCGTAGCCCTTCCAGTGTACCAAAAACTGCAGTCTATTTTTAGACCAGTGAGAGTCGATGGACTGTATTTGTACTCCTGTTTCCCAAGGTGGACACTGGCTTGGGTTTCCGAGAGGGGTTAGAAAAATGACGACTGGGGATATAGCTTTTAAGGAGGGACACATGGAACACGGACGGAACCTTCATTGTGGGAGGTAAATCGAGACGATAGGCTACCGGATTCACTTTCTCCAAAATTTTTAATGGTCCCAAGAATCTAGGAGATAATTTGGGTGATGGAGTCTTTAGCTTAATATTTTTGGAGGACAGCCACACCAGATCGCCAGGCTTGAAGGAAGGACCCTTTTGACGGTGACGGTCTGCCTTGGTTTTTTGTTTGGCAACCGCAGTCTGTAAGGTCTTGAGGATCTTCTTCCAGGATTCTTGTAAGTTGGTGATATGAGAGTCAGCTGCAGGAACACCTGAAGGGGAAGGTGAGAGACGAAGACTAGTGGGATGAAAACCAAAGTTCATAAAGAAGGGTGACTCCTGAGTAGACTCGTTCTTCAGGGAATTTATGGCGAATTCGGCCCATGGCAGAAGATCCAGCCAGTGTTACGCCGGAGTTGCCCGCAGACCAGACCTGTCCCTAGAACTGAGGTGGCAGGTATGAATACACACACCGATAGAGCGAGGGACGTGTCCAGGTTGTGGTATTAGATGGTACCAGGCCAGATGGGGTGTATTGCGTGAATACTTGCCGATACCGTTTTCCCAGAAGAATGGTTGTTGCCGTTGCTGAGATCAGGGGTAGGAGATGTATGGAAGGATCGAGATGAGTGCCGTGGTCGGAGGGAGCCAGAAGGTACGTAAACAGGAACAATCCGAAGTCGAGAGCCAAAGGGGGTAGTCTGCCAAGCCGCGTCAAAACTGAGAGAATCAAAGAACAAGCACTGTGAAACACCCATACAAAAACTATAACGAGCGAGGAAGCACAGAACAGAGAGGGTATATAAAGCTGGAACAGCCAACCAGGAGAGGGGGCATGCCTGGAGGAGCCCATGGAGCTTCAGTGCATTGGATGCTGTTCTTAGAGTTCAGGTGACACTCAGCAAGAGCCAGATTGTAACCGTGCGGTGTTTGGGGGTGGAGCCTGTGGGGATAAGTTCAAGGGCTTTTGTGTGTGCACTGTAAGTCCGACGTGCGCATGAGAGGAAGCAACGTGGGGTGTGCACGTGCGTGCGGGGTGACGATTCTGCGCCGACGGCTGCGGCGTAGAGCGTGGAGGAAGTACCTCGTGGAGTGTCCCACCATGCCGAAGGGTAAGTGCTGAAGTTGAAGGGGGCTTGCGTGGTTGTAGTGGAAGGGTCTGAGCAGTGTAAGGAGAGAGCCGTGAACCCGCCTGAGGCACTGTGTGCTCACATTCCTAACACCCAGTTATCTTGTGAGTCTGAAATTAAGCATCTTAAATACTGTTCAAGGGTTTAGTTCATCCTTTCCGTTTGACCGTTGGTTTGTGGATGGTATCCAGAGGAAAACAAGAGAGATACACCCAATCTTTGGGAGAAAGCCCGCCAGAATTTTGAGATGTACTGAGACCCACGGTCCTAGACGATTGAAATGGGAACGCCATGTAACCTGAAAATTTCTCTGGAGAAGACGTCAGCCAGTGTAGCAGAGTTGAGAAGACCCTTGAGGGGGATAAAGTGTGCCTGTTTAGAGAACCTGTCTACTACGACCAGAATGGTGTTCATCCCTTGGGAAATGGGCAGTTCAACAATGAAGTCCATTGAAATGTGCTTCCAGGGTTGTTCCGGAATGGGGAGTGGTAAAAGAAGTCCGGAAGGTTTATGATGGAGTGTCTTGCTCTGGGCACATACAGGACAGGCGGTGGTAAATTCAAGAATGTCTTGATTCATCTTAGGCCACCAAAACGTCCGCTTAATGAGATCTGCCGCCCTTTTGAAGCCTGGATGACCAACTGCTCTAGAGGAATGACCCCAAAGTAACACTTTATGGCGAAAACGTGGAGCTGCGTATAGACGTCCTTCTGGTACCCTGAACCTGCTGGGAATATGGGCCTGATCCTTGTTGATCTCGTCCAACACATCGAAGTTGTTAGCAGAAATTATGCACTTGGCAGGAAGAATAGGCTCCGAGACTTCCTTAGCTTCAGTCTCAGTGGCGAACTGATGAGAGAGGGCGTCCGCTTTAACATTTTTGGTACCAGGAATTTATGAGATGGTGTAGTTGAAGCGGGAAAAGAAGAGTGACCAGCGAGTTTGGCGGGAACCCAGGCGACGAGCCCCCTCAATATATAACAAATTTTTGTGGTCAGTGAAAATAGCGATTGGTTCTTTGGAACCTTCCAAAAGGTGTCTCCATCCTTGAAGAGCCAGTTTAATGGCCAAAAGTTCACGGTTACCGACATCATAATTCCTTTCGGCCGTTGAGAACTTCCGTGAAAAAAAACCACAAGGGTGAAGTTTCTCTTGGGGGAAGGTCCTCTGGGAAAGAACTGCGCCCGCTCCTACGTACGAGGCGTCGACCTCCAAAGTGAAGGGGAGGGAGGTATCCGGATGACGAAGGATGGGAGCAGACACGAACGCCTTTTTGAGAATCTCAAAGGCGGAGATGGCCTCAGGTGACCAGGATGAGACGTCGGCGCCCTTCTTGGTCAAAGCAGTGATGGGAAGAGCAATGGAAGAAATTTTTTTGATGAACTTCCTGTAATAATTGTCAAAGCCAAGAAAACGTTGCACGGCCTTGAGTGAATTAGGGAGCGGCAAGTCGAGGACCGCCTTCAGCTTCTCTGGGTCCATGGAAAAACCTTGGCTGGAGATGATATAACCCAGGAAGGCAGTAGAAGCCTTGTGGAACAGACATTTCTCCATTTTGGCATAAAGGCGATTAGAACGAAGCCTGGACAGCACAAGTTTGGTATGTTGAATATGTTCCTCCAGATTTGTAGAGAAGATAAGGATGTCGTCTAGGTAGACTATAACAAAGGTTCCCAATACATCACGGAAGATGTCGTTCATGAACTCCTGAAACACGGCAGGAGCGTTACACAATCCAAAGGGCATAACAAGATATTCATAGTGTCCAGAACGTGTGTTAAATGCTGTTTTCCACTCGTCTTCTTCTCTAATACGAATGAGATTATAGGCACGCCTTAGGTCAAGTTTTGAGAAGATAGAGGCCCCTTGAAGACGGTCGAACAGTTCAGAAATGAGCGGGAGAGGATACCGGTTCTTCACCGTGATCTTATTGAGACCTCGGAAGTCAATGCATGGCCTCAGTGATCCATCCTTCTTCTTCACAAAGAAGAAGCCAGCCCCGGCAGGGGAGGTAGAATTGCGGATGAACCCCTTCTCCAAATTTTCCTGAATGAGGTAGTCATGGCCTCGGTCTCCGGGATGGAGAGTGGATAAGACTTGGACTTCGGCAGGACAGTCCCAGGGATGAGGTCGACAGGACAATCATACGGACGATGAGGAGGAAGAACTTCCGCTTGTACCTTGTTGAACCACATCCAAGTACTCATGGTACACAGCAGGCAGGATCAATAGATTGGAAGGAACGGAGTCCAAACCGGCAAGCACAGCCACGGGAGACCCTGCTGGAACGGCATCTGTGGACGAAGGCCACTGGAGAGGCAGAGTGCCAGACCAATCAATGCGCGGATTGTGGAGTTGAAGCCAAGGCAATCCTAATATAATTTGCACAGTAGGAGATTGAAAAACATCAAAGATAATTACCTCCTTATGACCATCAGTCAGGGTCAAGGTAAGAGGAATAGACTCCCAAATGATGAATGCCGGCTGGAGGGGTAGTCCGTCGATGGCCTCGAGGCCCACATGGGAATTTGATTCTCAAATGCGAACTTCTGGTCCAGGAAATTACCACCCGATCCTGAATCGACGAAAGCTTCAACCTTTACGAAAAGGTTTGGACCCTCCAATGTGGCTGGAAGCAGAAACTTCTTTGGGAGAGCTTCTGAAGGAGAGGGGCAAGGAGAGACAGTACCCAATAGAAGCCCCTCTACCTTTACTGGGTGCGCCCGTTTCCCGGCTTCAAGGGACAATTCTGGAGACGATGTTCCGAAGAGGTACAGTAGAAACACAGCCTGTTCTAGCGGCACCGCGCTCTCTCGGTTGCCTGGAGTTGTTGACTGCCGACCTGCATCGGTTCCGAGGCCTCCAGGGCCAGAAGAGGAGTGGCGGGCGACCTGTGAGAAACAACAGAGGAAGAAGAACGGGAACAGTGTCTTTCGTGCCGTCGTTCCTGCGTACGCTGATCCATATGTACGCTCAGGGTGATTAACTCCTCCAGGGACGTAGGCCGGGCATGAGTCGCAAGGTCGTCTTTCAATGTATCTGAGAGTCCGTGCCAGTACGCGGCGGTGAGGGCCTCATCATTCCATTGTACTTCGGCGGCCAGCGTACGGAACTCGATGGCATATTTGGCAGCTGATCTTCGACCCTGAGAAATATGAAAAAGGGAGAAGGCGGCTGTCTCACGCCAAGCGGGAGTATCAAACACAAGTTAAAATTCATGTCTGAACAATGAATAATCTTGCGTTACTTCGCATTTGCGCTCCCATAGGGGGGAGGCCCAAGCGAGAGCATCTCCAGTGAGCAAAGCGTATATATATGCAATCTTAGCATGACCAGTTGGAAACAGGGAGGGGGACATCTCAAACTGCACCTCACATTGGTTTAAGAAACCGCGGCAGGCGAGGGGGTCCCCATCATAGTGATTCGGAGAGGGAATCCATGGGCCAGGGCTGGCGTAGATAGTAGCCACAGGTGGCGTTGATGTCAGGGAACCTCCTCGAAGGGAAACATTAGTTAGTTGCTGGGAGACAGTGGACAGCTGACTACTGACGAGTTGTAAGGTTTCTAGGTGAATAATGATCTCCACCACTGTACCCACCTCAGGGGGGTCTGCGTTTGTTGGGCTCTGCATAATGTCACGCCTGTATGCCCGCAGACCTGGCAGGACCCCAGTACTGAGGTGGGAACGGTATGACACCACACACCCACAGCAGTGGGAGCAAGCCCGGAGTGTGGTATAGCGTTGCTGGGCCTGTTGGAAGAGAGTTAGTATGATACTTGCAACACTTGGGGATGTCCGTAAGAATAGTCGTGTCCGTGTGCCAATATCCAGGAGTCCAGAGGGAAGAATCGTCAGAGTACAAGCCAGGTCCTAGGAAGCCAGAGGTAAGCGAAGTAGTATACGTAGCAAGGTTCACAGGGGTACCAGAGAGCAGAGTAGTCCAGGACAAGCAGGAGTCGTAAGCCAGGGAAATCCAAGATAACACAGGAGCAGGAAACAGCAGAGACACAGAGGGAGCACAGCATAGGTCAGGTACACACAGGGAAACAGGAACTATGCAGAGTGAGGAAGAAGTGGACAGACAGGGGTAATAAAGGAGGGAACACCAATAGGAAAGAGGGGAGGAGTAGAGAGCGAAGTGGGAGACAATAGGGATAGGTCAGGGAGAGAAGAGGAGGAGACAGAAGGGGCAGTCAGGGGAATGGCCTGCAGGGTTTGGGATACGGAGACATGACAGCCAGGATAAGAGGAGCGTGTGCGCATGCCCTCTGTAAGGTGGGGGTGCGCGCGCACAGGCTGCAGCACAGAGACGGCCCGCAAGGAGTGAGGGGGAGAAGCAGCAGGGGAACATAGCTCAGAGGAGAGGCGCGTGCCCTCCGTGGGCAGAGGAGACGCACGCACCAGCTGCACCAAGGAGACGGCCCGCAGGGACCGAGAGGAGGGGACAGACGATTCACGGCGCCCAGAGGAGGAGCATGCGTGTGCACCCTCCGTGAGTTGCGAGGGCACATGCACCGGCCGCGTCACCAGGCGCGCGGAGCGCCGTGCTGTGGGTACCACGCTGGAAGAAGGTAAAGGAGTGGAGGAAACAGCTGGGGAAGGTAACGCGGGCACCGCGGGAGTGAGGGAGCGGGGAGCATCATAGCAGGGGGTCGGGGACCACGTGGGTATGCGAGACCTGCGAGGGATGAGCTGCGGCAATGGGAGAGAGGTAGAAGGCAAAGGAGAGGAGTGGGAAGGAGCAGAGGAAGTGACAGATGGGAGAGAGGGACAAGGAGGGGAAGGAATCCCCTGAGTCGTCACACAGTGTGGGCGTATGGAGGGGGCCAGAGTGGGCGTATGGAGGGGGCCAGAGTGGGCATATGGATGGGGCCAGAGTGGGCATATGGAGGGGGCCAGAGTTGGCATATGGAGGGGGCCAGAGTGGGCATATGGATGGGGCCAGAGTGGGCATATGGAGGGGGCCAGAGTGGGCATATGGAGGGGGCCGGAATGGGCAGATGGAGGAAGCCAGTGTGGGCATATGGGGGGGGGCTGGAGTGGGCATATGGAGGGGGCAAGAGTTGATGTATGAAGGGTGCCCTAGTGGGTATTTGAAGGGGTCAGAATGGGCGTATGGAGGGGGCCAGAATGGGGGGATGGAGGGAGCCAGAGTGGGCATATGGAGGGGGCCAGAGTGGGCATATGGAGGGGGCCAGAATGGGGGGATGGAGGGAGCCAGAGTGGGCATATGGAGGGGGCCAGAGTGGGCATATGGATGGGGCCAGAGTGGGCATATAGAGGGGGCCAGAGTTGGCATATGGAGGGGGCCAGAGTGGGCATATAGAGGGGGCCAGAGTTGGCATATGGAGGGGGCCAGAGTTGGCATATGGAGGGGGCCAGAGTGGGCATATGGAGGGGGGCAGATTTGGCATATGGAGGGGGCCAGAGTGGGCATATGGAGGGGGCAAGATTGGGCAGATAGAGGAAGCCAGTGTGGGCATATGGGGGGGGGCTGTAGTGGGCATATGGAGGGGGCCAGAGCTGATGTATGAAGGGGGCCCGAATGGGCGTTTGAAGGGGTCAGAATGTGCGTATGGAGGGGGCCAGAATGGGGGGATGGAGGGAGCCAGAGTGGGCATATGGAGGGGGCCAGAATGGGGGGATGGAGGGAGCCAGAGTGGGCATATGGAGGGGGCCAGAGTGGGCATATGGATGGGGCCAGAGTGGGCATATAGAGGGGGCCAGAGTTGGCATATGGAGGGGGCCAGAGTGGGCATATGGATGGGGCCAGAGTTGGCATATGGAGGAGGCCAGAGTTGGCATATGGAGGGGGCCAGAGTGGGCGTATGGAGGGGGCCGGAGTGGGCCAGAGTGCGCGTTTGGAGGAGGCTAGAGTGGGCGTACAGAGGGAGCCAGAGTGGGCGTACGGAGGGGGCCAGAGTGGGCATACGGAGGGGGCCAGAGTGGGCATACGGAGGGGGCCAGAGTGGGCATACGGAGGGGGCCAGAGTGGGCATACGGAGGGGGCCAGAGTGGGCATATGGAGGGGGCCAGAGTGGACGTAATGAAGGGGGCCAGAGTGGGCATATGGAGGGGGCCAGAGTGGGCATATGGATGGGGCCAGAGTTGGCATATGGTGGAGGCCAGAATGGGCGTATGGAGGGAGGGAGAGGGAGAGGGAGGGAGAGGGGGGGAAGAGGGAGAGAGAGGGAGACACACACACATACAGATACACACACACACACACTGGTACACACACACACACACACACACTGGTACACACACACACACACTGGTACACACACACACACTGGTACACACACGTACACACACACACATGTACACACAGTGGAGTACAGACAGAGGCAGCCACGAGCAGGCGGCTCCCCGCCTCCCCCTGCACCCACCCCCGCACCAAGGGGGGGGAAGGGACAGGAGGCAAAGGAACAAAAACCCACCTCCTATCGCTCGGGTGGGCAGAGGGGGGGAGACACTGCGCAGCCGACAGAGGAGCCAGGAGCGAGAAGAGACACACACATCACGTGTGCTCTGCAGAAGGAAGCGGAAGTCCCGTCCCCGGCACCCTCTGACCTGCAGCCAATCCCCTACGGCCCAGCCGGCATGCTAAGTCCCTCCCCCCGGCAACCATTCATTCAACATGGGGGAAAAAACTTACCTGCTCTCGCACGGCATCCTCCTCACCGCCGCCACCCACGCACTTGCTGCAGCATGATCCGCCTGCCGCCACAAATCCTTAGAAGAGCCGCATGGTCGTGCCCGAAGAGCCGCAAGCGGCTCGCGAGCCGCGGTTTGACGACCCCAGTCCTAGGGGAGTGTCTCTGACTCTGATTTATAGCAAGCCAGAGCCGGACACAGATTGGCCCACACACATCAGGGGGCGTTCCAACCAATATCCACCCCTCAGATTGACATCCTCAGAGTTGCTAGGCCTGCCCTTGAATACTGATACATTATTCAAGGCTGGAATATACACACACAGGCCTTATAAAGGCATTAACCTTTCCACTGCCTGCACTAACAGGACTGACTATAGGAAAGGCCCAGGAAAGGAAGTAACTGCCGGGAGGCTATGTTACATTAGGTATAACTCTGGATGGACATCTAGCTGCATAAGGTGCCCCAGGTATATAGTTCCTGAAGGGCATAACGGGAGTGTGCATTATCCCCCAAGCACCCTATGTGTGGAGGCTTAGGCCTATTGTAAGCCTACAGGTAGCACCATAACACCCATTGCCTGCAAATCTCCCTTAGGGGGCTGGGGGGAAGGGTGTTACATTAGCAACAAAGTGTGTTAAATAGAGCATTCACAATACATCCCTAGTTGATTGCACTCAGGGCACATAGAAGTATTTAAGTACGACTCAATCAGTTGATATTTTTGGTATATACCCTTGCTCTTTGGATTACCTATATGTTAATGGTACCTATGAGGTGTTTTATATACTTCCACTCGGGAAATATTTGAATCCTGGGTCTGATCGAGTCGTACTTAAATACCTTTATGTACACTGAGCGCAATCAACTAGGAATCTAGTGTGAATGCTCTATTTCACACACTTTGTTGCTATTATGCTTCCTAGTTGCCCATGGGAATGAGGCTTGGATGGCAGCCATATTGATTTGCCAAAAGGGACCAGAAACACTGGCACATAAGAAGGTAATGATCCACAGTTCAGCTACAGCTCCTCCATTTCTTGTTTTTTGTTATCCTTTTTTATTTTAATTAACCCCCTTGTGTCAGAAGATGTTGGGGGATATCAATCACGTGGTCGTAAGGCCCCCAATTAATGAAAGTGGAAGGGCCTCCACTAAGTTGGACACCGAACGTTATCATGTGAAAATGCGTACACTTCTAACTAGGATGTAGGTTCTTCCAAGGAAATTCGTTTTATGGTGGAACCTTAATATGTTCAGCTCACTATAAACAAAAGTGTTTTACCAAAAGGACTTTGTACAAGTAAATACAAAACACCTAAAAGGAGGGATATTGCCCATTGGTAAAACAAGTCGTTTTTAGAAGTATGTCATGATCTCTATGTCATCGATCAGTAAGTGAATGTAATATGCTGAAGCTTCCACGCTTTAACCAATGTGATGCTTTTTACATATAGCACTGCTTTCCCGCCCCCCACCCCCGCTCTGGGAGATCTGGCCTTTGCTACCCGTGGTATGGTGCTTCATACCTGTTAGGTTCCAGGAGATGCTGAGGGTCCACGTTGGTATGGGGAAACAGGACAGGCTTTTGGTTGTCATCAGACTGGATTCTTATCTGGTGCACCGCCTCCATTCACAGCAGGCTCCAGGTGTACTAGAGACAGTCCCCACAGTGAAACATATCTCTCATACCTCTACCTAATAGACGGAGACTTAGGCAGGGGTGTATAAAACAAAAGGGCTTCTTTATTCCTCCACTGCTGATGTTATACAATAGAGGTAGTATGCTTTCTCAAGCCCCCAGGCTTCTGGATGTGCCTAGGCCTCCTGGCAGAATTGAAGCCTTCCAAGCCTGCTTGGTATTCTCTTCAGCCCCCCTGAGGGGGCTAAGACACGTCTCAATCCCAAGGGGAGAGACCGAGACTGACTATAATTTGGAATGGCTTCCTCTCTAGTGCAGAGGGGGAGGGCAAAAGGTCTGCACCCGGATTGGCTGCACACAGAGCAAGTTCCACCTCCACCCCTGTCACTCAAAGAGACTGCCTGAGGTGGACCATAAAGTGGCCCTGAGTGTGCCCCCCCCCCCCCCCCCGTCCCCTAATCGAACAAGGAAAACCTACATGTATTAGGCCAGAAATATAAAGTAACTCAATGTATGTAAAAATAACTATGCCTAATAAAAAACGTTTGGAAAAAAAAAAAGAGGCTGTCTGAGGATGGGGAAAACCCAAGATGCTAGCCTGCAGCTACCAGGACTTACATGGCAGGGGGCAGAAGTATAGCCAGAACCAGCCATGGTTACACTCTACCCTAGGTGAAAAATCCCATGTCCTCACTTAGAACCAATTTGGGGCACCATCCGTCAACCTGGAGCCTGAAATACAACACAAGGTTACATATCAGATGGCATAGACATTAACCATTGTTACAGCATTACAGACATTAATAGCCCAATATCATCCACTGATTAGATCAGCGATGAGACAAACAAAACCCTTCTAACATGGGTAACAAGGAGAGCCCTAAAGGATTTAAAAGAACGGTGGAACCTAGCCACAGGTATTCGGCTTGAAGCTGGTATTTCCCCCTCTGAGTCATCAGACCAGGCCGCAAAATCCACAAAATCCCAGTCTCAGTAATCAGTGGAGAAATTAGGGGACACATTGTAACTTCGGTACCGTGGCTTAACAGGCTTAGAGCCTGCAGAGGCAGGACTAGTGCCCGCAGCACAGGCGGATGTAATGGTGGTCATGACAATGTCCTGGACAGGGGCAGCTGGGGAAAGGACACTGACGGTAGAGGCCAGTTATTGGGGCCTAATAATGTCCATGGTAAGTCCCGGTGGTGTGGGCTTACCATAGTCCCAGGGGGGGTGTCATAGGGTGGCATCAGGCGCCTCAAGGGTCCGGCGACCTCTTCCCCTGGGTTGGATCAAGAATAGTTGGGTGTCAGCAGGGGACAGTCCAGCACTCATCACCGGAGATCCTGGCCGAGGTCCCACAGCTTTAGCAGGTGCCATCTTGGTGACATCGTCACTGATGGACGATCTCGCGAGGTCCACCGGCGAGGATGACGTTACGTCCGGCTGCGCCGGAAGTGCATCTCCGCTCTTCACGCCACACAAGGCACCATCCGGCACCTCATCCGCGTAGGCCGCAACAGGAACCTGGCTGAAGTAAGAAGAGGGTGCCTCACCGCTCCGCAGGTAGGAGACGTCCTCTGACTCCACCCGATCCACCACAGGCGTGTCCTTCCTAGTTCCGGCGTCTTCCTCGGGCATGGGGCTCCAGATGCACCACGACCTGTCGGAGGGACACCTCGGTATCCAAACTCCGCCTCAAGCTGCCGGCAGATGATGGTCTCTCCACAGATCTCTGGCTGCATGCATCATCTTCTGAGGAGGGTAAGCACACCTCCTCCGGGGAGCGATGTCGGGGCACCCTGCGTTCCCTGGTGGCTATCAGCACGGAGCTTACCCGCTCCCGCGCTGCATGGGGAAGCGCACCCAACACCCCTGGGGCAGTCCACTCACCCTCCCGATCATCAAGTATGGGTTCCAGTCCTGGAACCGGTGGGAGAGAAGAGGAGCACAGCTCACAGCGTTAGCAAACGCAAGGAAATAAGGGCAACTCCAAACAGGGGTAAAATATACATTAGCCTTTAATGGTCAGTTAGGCAGAAAAACAGGACCACGCACCAACGCGTTTCATCCCTTAGGACTTTCTCAAGGTCACCTTATTTCCTTGCGTTTGCTGACGCTGTGAGCTGTGCTCCTCTTCTCTTCTGCCTCTTTAGATTTCCCTTCTGAGGGCTGCACGCCGAAGAATCCTCCTACCTGGAACCACATCAGGAAGGTAAAGGGCATAGCCCATCATTTTTTACCTTCCTTTGCTGGACTGTTCTGTACTGTTACCCTAGGGGTGAATTTATGTTTATTGGAGACGAAGTTTTGGGGTAGCCGTGTGGGCACCACCAAGTCCCTGTTTTTCACCCTGGGAGGTTTATTTACATCTATCTACATTGTTCCTGGATTTTGGATTCATATATATGGAAGTTATACTATATTATTGGAGCTTACTGTGGTGATGCACCAATATACCACACAACCTGGAACTGGTGGGGACATCTCGGTGGGTACCGACTCTGGCACCAGACAACATGGGCATCTGGGCGCAATGGCTAGTGCACACGAGCCCACAATGTCGTTCACTGTCACATCCTAATTTTGAGCTGCTCACACGTAGTTAATCTAGCTATTAGCATATCTCACCAGTATCTCAGGTGTACTCCATGGGTAACATTAAACTGTCAACCAGGAAGTGGTCTGCTTTTAGAGGAAGCCAGGGGGAGAGAACTAATACAGGTAAAGGCACTAATTTTGGTGCTACATGATGGATATGCACAAAAATGGCTACGGTATAACAGAACATGAACAAAAATATTCACTGTGCCACCTGCCAGAGTCCCAGACATATACTGAATTGAAAAACTTTATTTTAAAATAAATACAACACTACTAACTTCAAGAAGTGATTCCGCTGGCTTCCCACAGCACACAAAGTGTTATTAAGTTAACAAGTCTAAGGCACGTTAGGAATGGGATATGGTATCAGATCCAACGGATCAAAAGTTGAAACCACACAATCTCTGTTATTCAGAACAACAGCTCTAGCAGTGTGAGCCACTCCAAGGGATATCTATTTTGTTGATTGTAACCTTGAAAGCACTTCAACTAAAAAGTAATAATACTGTATATACTGAGGGCTATGAGTTACTGAGGCTGGGTGAGATTTAAATAAAAGTTGAACAGAACCTGGGCTACATCGCTCTGCTAGATTAGAAGAAAATCGGTGGCAACTCCATTGCACTAGGGATTACACAGTTCTAACTGCGATTTGATAGGCAAACACCGTTATTATTTGTAGACTAATATTCTTGGCACCACTTGGATGTTATATATGGTCATCTTATTAGACTTGATCTGTGCAATCGCGCTCATATAGATTGTACAGGGGTCATTAAATCCCCTCTATGTAACAATCTTTTTAATCGGATAGGGTCTCTTTCAGGGTGACTGCACCTCTGAAGAAACAAACCTGTGATTTAATGCATATTGATTTTGCAATCTGCATGATCAAACAAGCTCTAAATTAGGAGTCTTCTGTTCTGCAAACATAAATATACAGGCTTTGTTCACTGCTTATCATAGTTCTTAAATTACCACCAAGTACAACTGTAGATCTCACTAATAGGACCAGTATACATTGTGGTTTGATCACCCTCAGGTCTTATGTTTTTTATAATTATGTTTTCTTTTATTATTCACTTTATTTTGTCTCTTAATAAATGTATAACTTTTTAACTCGCGGATTCGTTGTATTACTGTAGATTCATGTATCCTCTATTTTGCAGCTCTTTAGAGGTACTTTCTTAGATGGAATCTCAGGTGAATCTTTTTACAGCATGTTGAATCTACCTCCTGGCTGGCTGCACAGACTTTTAAAACCTCACAAGTCCTATCTTCACACTGTGCAACCAATCGTGGCGTAGGAACAAAACATCCCACCTATTGTCAAGGTTCGCCCATACTTCAGGGAGCCTGGCAGAGGCTTCAAGGTATGCTGCGAGCATGTGCGAATTTCGCCCTTAAGCCGCTTAGCATACCTAGCCAAGCCCACTTCCATGGTGACATATTGTCTGCCTTTTCCCTGACACCTAGACATATGTCAGAGAAAACTATTTACCTCTCTCACTCCCCACAAAACACTTGACAGTGTCAGTTTATTTGAACTACCAGACATATGGGAACCGAATCAGCAGGGTGGCTTTGGAAACCTGAGTCTAATTATGCATTGCTTACTCACTGGGATTTCCTGCCATGCATTCTAAAGCCTGGTACTTATACCCTAAGTGTCGCATCCTGTTCTGGCCTGAATGAAAATCCCCTTATGTCTATAATGTTAAAACAATTAAACTAGGGTAACTTTAATTCATCAATTTTTATAAGGCTTTATAAAAATTGTGTGATAACCTTTTTAATGGTTTTATCACAGCAGTGCCCACTTCAAAACTCAGTGCTCTAGGACATTCCCAGCCAAAGTTACCTCATTGCTTATGCACTATGCAAAAGACTGCTGACTTTTAAAACTTTTTTTCCTTTCTGCGGTTGGCAGTGAATCACTGTGTCACGAGAGCTTGCGACAGGCTGTAATTTACACCAAAACTATATATAAATATATATATACCTGGGTTTGAACTGGGACGAGACTTAAGATATGATAAATATAATTTATTCCTTGATAAAGGTGAACACAGCAAATATGTACAAATAACAAGCAAACTATAGACACTGACGTAAAAGGGAAATGATGAAGCAGTCACAGCTGGACTGGCAGTTCATACAGCACTCTTCATAGTCATAAAGACACCCAAAAGCATGAAAAGACCTCGGGCAGGAAGACAGTGCATAGCGTTTCTCTCAGCAATCAGGAAACCATTCAGGTGGTATCAGGTAACCATATCAGCAAACGAAAACGAATGAAGACTTTGCATGAAGACCAAAAATGAAGACAAAGGATAGATGGGAAACAGCAGGTTATAAACCCTTTGTCCCTCTATCTGTAACATTAAGACCCTGGGATTGGTTTGCAATTATCTCCAGCCAATCTTTGATGGGGGAACACATTTTAGGACAGGCCCCCCTGCTAGCTGGCACATGTGCAGTAGAACTCTGGGGTCTCCTTTCTGAGGCCCCACATGTGCAAATGGAATGCCAGGCCAGCTACCCCTCCGGATCTTGGACAAGATAACCTGTGTTGGACAGTGATAAGTGCGACACTTAAAAACTGCTATGGAATGCGCCCCCCTCCATTCTCACAGAGACAGGGTGATAAAACCTTTTGAACCAAACTTAAGTTCTAGCCATGTCTCTAGGGCCATCTGTCATCCTGATAGCAAAGGAATTCCTCTGAAGCTTATCCATACCTTAAAATACAGTATTAAGCATAAAACATAAACGTATTAAAATATCTGGTTCTGTTGGGTCGGGCAGAACCAAACTTCCCAGTTCTCATTGCCAGAACTGGGACACCATATGGTCCAAAAAGCGACTTGCTATGACCTACGGAAGAGCTATAATCATTAAAGGACTATTAACCCTTATGCTCCTGGATGGATTCTAGTGTGTGTGTGATGCAGACACTGATTAACCAGACATTACAAGGGAACAAGGGAACAGGGGAATACACATGTACATGTCATTACAGGGGTTAAATCACAGTTCGGGGTCTTAGCCCAGTTAACCCTTTGACTCCCAGGTGAGGTCAGGGGTGGCCAAATGGGGTGCAACCCCTTTAATCCCGGGCCAAATCCCCTCCATCGTCACACACTGTGACAATGCTTATAACTCAGTGGTTCCCAAACGTTTTGGGTTCAAGGCTCCCCAAGGCGATCAGGATTTTTCCGCGGCGCCCAAAGTAAAAACAAAGGTGTATATACAAACCTAACAGTTGCAGTGTGCAGTTGTGTCTCTCTCAGACACACACTCTCTCAGACACACACACTCTCTCTCTCACACATTCTCTCTCAGACACACACACACACTCTCTCTCTCTCTCTGACACACACACACTCTCACTCTCTCTCTCACTCTCTCAGACACACACACACACTCTCACTCTCTCAGACACACACACACTCTCTCTCAGATACACACACACTCTCACTCTCTCAGACACACACTCTCAGACACACACACACACTCTCACACTCACTCACACTCTCTCAGACACTCACTCTCACTCTCTCAGACACTCACTCTCTCAGACACTCACTCTCACTCTCTCAGACACTCACTCTCACTCTCTCAGACACTCTCTCACTCTCTCAATCTCTCAGACACTCTCAATCTCTCAGACTCTCTCACTCACACTCACTCTCTCAGACACACACACACTCGCTCTGATACACACACACTCACTCTCTCAGACACACACTCTCAGACACACACACACACACACTCACACTCTCTCAGACACTCACTCTCACTCTCTCAGACACTCACTCTCTCAGACACTCACTCTCAATCTCTCAGACACTCTCTCAATCTCTCAGACTCTCTCACTCTCAGACACACACACTCACTCTCTCAGACACACACTCTCTCATGCACTCACTCTCAGACACACTCTCTCTCACTCTCTCAGACACCCTCTCTCTCTCACTCTCTCAGACACACTCTCTCACTCTCTCAGACACACTCTCTCTCTCTCTCTCTCTCTCAGACACTCTCACTCACACTCTCAGACACACTCTCACTCACACTCTCACTCACTCTCTCAGACACACTCTCTCAGAGAGGGAGGGGGGAGGAAAGGCAGGAGATCCATGCAGGCAGCTCCCTGCACACAGTCACATACACACAGTCACATACACACACACACACACACAGATACATACACACACACACACACACACACAGAGATACACACACTTTGGAGAGAAGTGGAGAGCAGAGGCAGCGACGGATGTGAGTGACAGGGAGGGAGGGGGGAGGAAAGGCAGGAGATCCATGCAGGCAGCTCCCTGCACACAGTCACGTGCACAAAGTCACATACACAGATACACACACAAATAAATACACACAGATACACACACACACACATACAGATACACACACACATTGGAGAGCAGAGGCAGTGACGGATGTGAGTGACTGGGGGGGGAAGAGGGAGAGGAAAGGCAGAAGATCCATGCAGGCAGCTCCCTGCACACAGTCACTGGACAGGCAAATGTACAACTCTACCCCTCCTCACCCCCCCCCCCCCCCACCTTCTCCTATCACCCAGGGCAGAAGGGGATGGGACACCACGCAGCCACCAGCAGACAGAGGAGCCAGGAGCGGGAAGGCAGACACACACACTCACTGTGTGCTCTGCACAAAGCGGAAGCCCCGCCCCCGGCTTCCTCTGACCTGCAGCCAATCCCCTGCGGCCCGGTCGACATGAAGGAGAGATGTGGGGAGTGATAATCGGAGGGATGGTGGGGAGGGATAATCGCGGCACCCCTATAGGCAAGCCACGGCGCACCGGCGCACAGATTGGGAACCACTGTTATAACTGATACATAACTGGGGAAGACATATACAATGTAACACTGGGTATTAATGTGGTCCCCTTATACCTTATACCCCTTATATAGCGGGACACACACAGACAATTCTAACACATTTACAGGCTTGCAGCCAGCAGTGGGCTGCAGAGCTGACACTTTACATTTCCCACTATGACTCAGGGGAACCCTGTTACATGGCTTATACAGCTGTTACTTAGCATTACTCTCGCCCCCTTATCCCTGGGGGAGAGACACAGGCATTTTGAATACATTTGCAGTATTACCACCCTTGCTGGGTTGCAGAACTGACACTCTACAATTCCCAATCTGGCACAGGGGCACCCAGCCGGGCATAATACCTTTATTTATTGGCCTGGGTATCCCCTCACCGTCACAGTTGGATCTGACACCATATCCCATTCCTAAGGTACCTTAGACTTATCCACCCAATAACACTCAATAGCACTTTGTGTGCTGTGAGAAGCCAGCAGAATCACTTCCTGCAGTTTGTTGCGTTTTATTTATTGTAAAATAAAGTATTTAAATTCAGTATGTGTCTGTCACTCTGGCAGATGGCATAGTGAATATTTTTTTCCTTGTTCTGTTTTACCGTATTCCTTATGGAGCACACCTGAGATACACGAATAGCTAGATTAGCTACAATATATGTGAGCAGTTCAAAAGTAGGATGTGAGAGTGATACTACCCATTAGCTTGTTTCGCTCACACTGCTAGAGCTGTGGCCTAGAAAAGCTAGTTCTGTTGGGTTGGACACCATTCCGGTTATTAGGTTGGTGTTTTAAGCTTATAAACTCTATATGTTGTTGGTAAGGAAAGCCTTTTAGGAAGTATGGGATGTCACTCACTTAAACATACTTTGCATAGCACTTAGCATATCTCCCAGTCAGCTATGCCCCTTTTTTAGCACAGGCATATCTCCCTAATTTATTTGGAGTGACACATTAATATAGAAAGCCCCCCCCCCAACCCCCTTCCCTCTCTCGTGGGCAGGATGGTTTTATCAAAAATTCTGTGGAACGGATTTGGATTGTTCTGCCCATCCATATTTCCTTCAGAGCAGTGACATCAGACAGCAGTGAGTTTCACCTTCTTCTGGGTCCCAGGGGCAGATGTCCCAGCTGATGGATACTTCAGAGCTGGCAGGTAGCCCAGCTGTTATTTGTCTCACACTGTTGGATTCCCACTCACTAGAAGGAAGACGCATTCATTAAACTAAGAATCCCGCAAGGCAGCATGTGAAAGCTCTGATCAGCTAGGCATTGGAGGGAAATGTGGGAGATCTCTGAATATTTCACCAAAAGAAGAATTGATTTTTCAGATGGGATAATATCTCCCCAAACAAGGTTGCTGGTAAGTATAGTGAAAATCAAAAATCCATAGTTTGGCAAGCTTACCCACAGTATAGTAATACATTACAGCTTCTATAGGAGGGTGAACTTGTCTAAGAGCAAAAGTTAAAAAAATAAAATAGGATACACTGTAGCATTACACACCCCTCCAGATCCCCAACTTACACTCAATGCCGCTTCAAAGCCTGCAATACAATATAGTCAGCCATTTATTTTCTTTTATTCAACATATTGCATAAATCATACATTATTAAACCTTTCATATTACAAACACATTTTGGCTAAGACATAAGTCTACCACCTAACCGATGCAAGGGTAAAGGATACTATAGGTCCTACTGAAACAAGAAAGCTTTGCTCTGTCTCATAAGCTGAACTTTTTCATACCCAAATAAGTAGAGCTGGCCTGTATGGTGAAAGGAGAACATTGCAAACCTTTGATCTGTAAGTTTGAAATGTGAATCATGCAGGATCATGGACCTCAGCCACTACAATATTCCCTTTTCTTTTTTGGCGTAAATGATATAGCTAAAAGTTGCCCCAGCGCAAACCGAGAAAATCCTATGTTCTCAGCCCTCTGTGCGGTGCAAAATAATGTTGGGTCACCTAAGCTTGGAGAAAAGCCAGTTGGGCTGCACCATATGCCTAAATGAGCCACAAAATGTTGAATTTCCTATGGATTGTCTTATTCACTTGTGTAAATAACAGGCATCAATGCATTTCAACACTTTGTAATCCAGTGAGGTTTTTTCCCCCCAATGAGATGTACTTAATACTATTTCAAAAGCAGGCCTCAAAGCTTCAGTAAATGCAGACGTATACAAGACAAAAAAGCCCAATGCTACATCCAATATGACAAAAATACTGTGAAATACCTATATATTCTCTTGAAAAAGGGGTCATTTAGTTAAACCCTTTGGCCAAAGCGTTATAAGCCTGCAAGCCACATCAAGGCATGACCATTAGCAGGTCCTGACACTACCTGATTAAAAATCTAATTTACCTCTATTTGGAGGGAGAGTGACCACATTGGATCTGTCCAAACCCAGTAACCTGCTAACTTAGAAAAGTGGGGAGGGGCGAGCTTAAACCCTGGAGAGGAGGGGCCACTAACCTCCAAACAGCTGAGACAGACGAAAATAATGTAATGCAGACGTGACATATGCTGCTTCTATTATACATCTTGAAAATCTGTGTGTCTGGGGTCTGCTTCATACAGCTGTGGTCTTGCATTAGTCTGCTATTAGACAGCGGGGCTCAGCAGAAGGGACAGGAGGATGAAGCAGGGAGCAGATTTTGGCAGCCCCGAAGACATTTAAGACGGAGGTATTGCCAAATATTTTTTAAGTACTTTTTCACGTGTGTTTACGATCTCTATACAATCATTTTTCAATATTGAAATCAGTTATGGTAGCAATTTTTTCATCACTTGAACTTGACTTTTTAGTATTGTTTAAAGTCATAGTTTAATTCAATTGGTACATGTATTATACCCATCTGTTATAGTAGACCTTTTGTAATTTAATTGGAGATCTTATGAATTATAAATCCCAGTCTGATCTCTCCACCCAGCTCTATTTCATGTCCAATGAGATTTTACCCTTAGGACAGTGATTGATTGTTTCATTTCTACCTGTTCTTAATTGCAGATTGCATGCACATACCATTTGGCGGGTTTTGCTTCTGTAAAATACTCCCTAGTCCTTGACAAAGCACACTGGTTGCGTGAAACGCGTAGGAGGGAGATTACGGACTCTGTTGTTCATCATTTGCTCGAATAAAACCTTCTATTTTTGACCTTGGGTTTCAGACTTTTTGCCGTCTATTGCTGCTGCTCCGGATGCCACTGCATGTCTATTGCTATTTTTCATCCCTTATGAATAAGCCTGCAGGCCGTAACGAATTCCATCAAGTATCAAATAAATGGTTATCTTAAATAGAAAAGGCCCGGACCACCAAATCTGTGGACTATACATTGGTCAATGATGACTCCTCCGTGCCCAACCTCCAAGACCAGGCAAAATAAAGGTCTTTTTAACCCTTAAAAATGTAACTTACGAGAGGTACTCGTGGTGCCTAAGTATCTAAAAATTTATTGGAGAAGTAAAACATCGGATTTATTACGAAACATTAAAATTATTCATAGACTTTTTTTGTGTGCAGACTACAGATTTATTTTCAATGCAGGAAAAGGTTTTCTGTAAGTAAGCCCAGTAATTGAATGTACGTGATAAAATAGTGATTACTTGCTTTTTTTCAACAGATGTAAAATCAGAGGTTGGTATAGACTCAAAGATGGCCCTTTTGTAGCTTCAACACAATAAGAATGCTGTTCGTAATGAGGCTATAAATATTGCAAATGTAATGCTTAATTAACATCAAGAATTACTCACACACCATCTGGCACCAGGGAGCCTCCCCCACGCCCCCCCCCCCCCAACAAAAAGGACATGTATAAACACATAATGCACTAACAAAGAAAGCAAACATCCTCTGATGATATCGACTGTACAAACTAAACAAAGGTATGGAATTTACACATGTTTCAGTGCATATTATGTTTTAATAGGGCAGGGATCCTTATTACTTTAGAGGCCTGCATATGATCAATGTGTCCTTTATTCTGTAATACGGTACATTTGGATTGCCAGCACTAGAGAATAAAGAACATCACCAAAGAAGTATAGAGAATATAGAAGGGCAAAGGTGGAGATCACAATATAGCCTTTTGTAATAGACTAAAATTGGTTTTGCAAGCTTATTATACTGTACCTCGGATGCCACTCTTTAAAAGCATTGGCGCTCGTCTATGGAATATAGTGTCAAATTATTATAATAGTGTGTAATTGGGGCTATTAGGTGGCACACATTTTTGCGCAATTGTGCAAATCAGTGGGAAATGTAAACCAAGATAAGGAAAAACAGATGTTAATTGGGAACCTGAAATAAGAGGGAAAAAATTATAATATTTTAGGCCATTGGAAAAAATGGTAAGGGCCTAGTAAGAAAATCCTACAGTGCTATGCAAAGTGCAAGTTAATATGCTTCAGTAAAGAATACACAGTATGCCAGTTAAGCAATGTAATGCTTTATCCTGGCTTCTATAAAAAAAAGTTTACTTCGGCCTGCCATTGGATGAGCATAATGTGGAAGCACAGAGGTGAATAAAACGGTTCTGAAGCAGCCAAACTAACTAGTAGCAGACCTGGCTTTACTTAACGAAGACAAACAAGGAGAAGAAACCTAGTATGGGCACTCATACAGTACACCAAGTGGATGATAAGTCTGCAGGTTTCTTTCTCCCTTGCATGTGTGCTGCTGTGGGGGCAAGCGCGTTCCCGGGGGCTCCCGGTGGCAGCTGCGGCAGGACGCTGCCATGTTTAATGTGTTCGCGCATGTGCGGAGGCTTGCACGTAAGCAGAGCAGTCGCGGCGGCCATGTTGAGGTTGGCGCGGGAGTTCGCGCCTGTGCAGTGCAATGCACAGAGGTTGGCAAGCATAGAGGGGGCCATTACATGTGTGCAGGAGGTATTGGAAGTTGCACATGCTCAGTTAAGAGTAGCGGCGGCCATTACAGCTTCAGACATGCGCAGTAGAGATCGCGCACGCGGCGCTAATAGAGAAGAAGTCCTGAGTGGACTACGATTCCCAGCAGCCTCTGGGGACTGTCCTTTCACCCCTATCACCTGCTGCATTGAAGCCAATGGGATTTATAGATTCTCCTGCAGCAAAGAAGATACAATGTTGTGTGCAGACAGGGATTGTCAGTTAGGAGCTGGGACACAGAGAGGGGAGGGTGTGTTTGTGCAGGGAGGAAAGTAGCCTCCTGCACTAGGCCAGAAATCTCCCCTTAGGCCTCAGCTAGACCCCACTCCCCTTCAGCTTGTGACTGCTTTATTGAAGGCCCCTTAGGTAGGGACTTTGCCCTCTTAGCAGTCAGTTTAGTCAGTTCAGTCAGTGACACAGCTGCAGTGCTGTGTGCTCTGACAAGAAGGATCAGTGTACAAGGAATCATTCTCTGCAGCTGCAGAGATAAGAGACTTTCTAAAGGTGGGTGACACCATGCGGGAGTAACCCACCGCCAGGCAGAGTTGCAGGACGTCACAGAGGAGATCGCAGAGCGGCGGATACTTTGTGAAGAATCTGCAGCCTCAGGTGCTGGAGCACTGGGGCAGGTATCGTATTTATCGTGCACCAACATACCGGTACATCAGGCGCTGATCCCGCCTATAGTTTCTGGGTCTGCTAAGTGGACTCGTGGGACTCTGGGTACACGTGTTGGGGAAGGTATAAGGTGTGGGGTTAAGGCACTGTGAGATAGTGTGCCTGTGAGTGTCATAGAAGGACACTGTCACTATTATTATTGCTATGTGTATTGTGTTATAAACATACAAATAAATTGTCCCAGGCGCTGTGAATATAGTCCAATGAACCCAAATACCGTGAACCAATTGGGCAGTCTTTAGTATAGGCTTCCTATGCCAGATATATAATCTTGATAGTTGTTGGACAGGCAGGGGTGTTGTCTGATAAGATATGCTGATGTCTCTGAAATCATAGAAAAAAAACAGCAGGGCACGCACATAGCGTGGTTTGTTTTTTCAATCACCCCCCTGCCTAGAACCCTGAAATCCTACTTACAGGATGAGGGGCTCTCAGGTACAGTTGAGAGAATCTGTGCCTCACGTCTCTGTTCCTCAGAACGTCTCACGGATCCACGTGGTCTGGTCTGCAGGGGTCCCCTCACTCAGCGATGGTAGTAGTAGAGATGGTTTACTCCAACGCTCCCACAGATGAATGCGTGTGGGGGGGGGGGGTTGAGACGGGGAAGATATGGAAATGTACTAGTGTGATAACGTACAAGGTATTTATTGACATACAACAACAATAAAATAACACTTACAATGTGGAAAGTTGGCGAGCTCCGCTCACAATGCCGTCCGCAGCCTGTGTAGCTCCTAATGCTGCCAAGGGGAAGGTCGCCGCGCGCTGCACTCGATTCCGGAAATCAGAGTGACGTCAGCAGTGGGGCAGACCGGAACTCTCCTCACACCAGGAACTACAGGTGCCCGGGCAGCTCAATTCA
This sequence comes from Ascaphus truei, assembly GCF_040206685.1. NCBI lineage: Eukaryota > Metazoa > Chordata > Amphibia > Anura > Ascaphidae > Ascaphus > Ascaphus truei. Next base: position 510,698,789 of record NC_134483.1, read on the forward strand.
CTAGGCTCCTCCTCCCTACGCGTTTCGTGACGAGTTGTCACTTCCTCAGGGGATAATGGAGCCTAGTGGATAGGCTATTTATGCTAATCTTAAGTGGAGAGCCCTCCTACAAGTGGGATGGACTGGGCGTGACTAGCTATGCATTACATTCAACTGCGATCATGGTAAAAGCAGACTGGGATCAATGTTACAACATACCTTATCAACTAGGACCCTTTCAAAGCATATGAATTAAAAACAGCCTAAATATCTAGTGAATTGATTAATAAATAGAGCATAGTGCATCTTACATGATCAACTATTAAAGAATCATCTTGATGTTTAAAAGACACCTATAGTATATACGAATATTATTAAAATTACATATCATTTAAAATTACACTTATACGATAATACATTTATATTCTATAACGATGCATATAACGATGCATATAAATCTAGATACATAATATTAAGAATGTCAGAAGCAAATATAAAAACAACTATACCAAAAAACTAATGCACTGATATAAAATGAACATTAAAAGCCTGTTAGTCACTCAGGCAAAATAACATGATCAGAGCCATGACACATTCACTGATCTTTTAAAAAGGCTGCCAGGTCAAAATCGATATTTAGGCCGAGGGGGGACAAGAAATTTAAGATTCACGTTCAATGACAATAAAAACAGCATAAACTTCCTTGACCTATCTTTATATGTCCACTTAAGATTAGCATAAATAGCCTATCCACTAGGCTCCATTATCCACTGAGGAAGTGACAACTCGTCACGAAACGCGTAGGGAGGAGGAGCCTAGTGAATTGAGCTGCCCGGGCACCTGTAGTTCCTGGTGTGAGGAGAGTTCCGGTCTGCCCCACTGCTGACGTCACTCTGATTTCCGGAATCGAGTGCAGCGCGCGGCGACCTTCCCCTTGGCAGCATTAGGAGCTACACAGGCTGCGGACGGCATTGTGAGCGGAGCTCGCCAACTTTCCACATTGTAAGTGTGATTTTATTGTTGTTGTATGTCAATAAATACCTTGTACGTTATCACACTAGTACATTTCCATATCTTCCCCGTCTCAACCCCCCCCCCCCACACGCATTCATCTGTGGGAGCGTTGGAGTAAACCATCTCTACTACTACCATCGCTGAGTGAGGGGACCCCTGCAGACCAGACCACGTGGATCCGTGAGACGTTCTGAGGAACAGAGACGTGAGGCACAGATTCTCTCAACTGTACCTGAGAGCCCCTCATCCTGTAAGTAGGATTTCAGGGTTCTAGGCAGGGGGGTGATTGAAAAAACAAACCACGCTATGTGCGTGCCCTGCTGTTTTTTTTTCTATGATTTCTGAGACATCAGCATATCTTATCAGACAACACCCCTGCCTGTACAACAACTATCAAGATTATATATCTGGCATAGGAAGCCTATACTAAAGACTGCCCAATTGGTTCACGGTATTTGGGTTCATTGGACTATATTCACAGCGCCTGGGACAATTTATTTGTATGTTTATTTGGTTTATACAGATTTGGAATAGTCTGTTGATTTTTTGTTCCTTAGGCTGCTTTTATCTTTTGATCAATTTTTGATTAATTTTTGACCACTTTAGGGTTAGTCACTTTAATTTGTTATCATAGTTATCACTAATTTATTTTTCTGTAGGTCAGCGCTTTTTAGAGGGCTTATTATTGTTTGTTTGCTAGTGTATTGTGTTATGTTTGATTCTACATATAGTAAACGGTTATACTTATACTCCTGTGTATGTGGTTACTATATGTGGGTCCTGTGTAGGGAACTTTCTACACTCCTAGAATCCTGCATAGGTGGAGGCGCTGACCGAAGAAACGTTCCAGAGAAGCACCCCAGGTTCCCATTAGCGGAGGCTCAGGCCTCCTGTGCACCTGCAGGTATACGCACCACACCTGGTAACATATTGGTTCCCCCTCACATTCACTCTATCTGCGATTGGGGGTGGGGGAATACCCGTTACATACTATTATAGGCTAAATATACTGTAGGCTTATTTATTTATTTTCATTTTTCATTAAAAAAGATACACTTTTGTAGTCATATTGATTTTTATCAACATGATCGTCTACATTCTTATGCTTTTACTGCACATGGTTATTAAAATTAAATTGTACATACACACAGCCCCCTCCATATACACACACTCTGCAGCCCCCCGCATATATGTATATACATACACACACACACACACACACTCTGCAACCCCCCTTCTATATACACACTCAGCAGCCCCCCCCCCCTCCCCTCCTCCTCTACACCCACAAAACACACAGAGACGACATACACAACACACATGTTACACCCCTTCCTTCCTCCTCATGGAGATTTGGCTGATACAGGTGTTATGGTGCTAACCTGTTAGGCTTACAAGAGGCCTAAGCCTCCTCGCTTGGGGAGCCTGGGGTAGCTGGTGCAGCGCCTCCACCATTGAGGATCCCTGCGTTGGAGGGATAGCCACCCACAGGAACTACGTTTACCCCTGAGGAAGAAAGCAAGACTTTAGAAACGCGTAGGGTGTCTCTGAGAGGTCCTCCAGACTCGGTGGTGAATCCTGTCCCCCTTGGAACTTGCTAGCAGATGCCCGTTGGCTGCCGAATCCGGGCGGATATCCATCCGCGTTTACAACAGCTCCGTTTGGCGCGCTTCCAACAGCCGAGCAGGAAGGAACTACCATTCCCCGGCAGACACGAGAATCTTCCGTGTCCACGGCGCACAGAGGCGGATGCCACAAACAGAGGGAGCAAGCACAATCCACGGTAGACAACACACGTGTGAGCCCAGCAGTTCGGTGCAGCAGCAGCCATCCATAGAGGGGATACGCTTATATATCCACTGCCTGATACCTTCTTACTTTCGGTAAGCAGGTACCCCCACCTGAGTTGGAGTGTCCTAACAGTTTCTATTTTATGTATTTTTAATGATATGCTTTATTAAATGTGTTTGCAATTGGTCACCTGTTGTTCTCGGCGTCCGTCTTATGTTATATGTTTGTATGTATGCCTAACAGTATTACACTATGTTGTGATTTTTTCCCTTACATGTTCACCCATCACATGTGGAACATCCATTCCCAGGAGAAACATCCACGCCACTGGTTGTATATTTTCATTACTATATATTATATGTTTATATTTTATTAGTGCAGAGCGCCATTGATATATTTTTTGTACTGTTCAATACCTGACTGGGGTTCAGGGATATATCACAGGCTGCCTGCACATTAGGATATAGCGCTACCTATCTGTTTTTTATCCACCCACAGGAACTGGTATACCTATATGGTATGCCTCCAATAACCACAATCCATACAAAGTACATGCAACCTTTATACTACAGTATGGTCCCATATTCTCAGCAATACAGTATACACACACAATCACAGTAACAAATCCCCCAACGTATTGAGTGCTCTGGGCACCAGAAACCCAAAGTCCATCAGAACAGTTCTTCCCAGAAATATATGTGAGGGCAGTGCTACCCTCCCCGTGTGGTGTTGGTGCACGTGGGTACCTTCCTGGGTACTCGGGTACACCATTGTATATTCAGACAGGCCGCATCCGTGATCCCACGATGCAGGGCCTCCAACACAATCCCCGTCTCGCCTTACGTCCGGTAGCACCGCACGGTTGTTCCACCAGGCCTGGGGAATCCTCGGCCGCGGTTCTGTGTGCTCCACTGAATTGTCCGCACACCAAATGGCAAGTCCTTTACTATTGGCCTACGGTGTAGGGGAACCAGCTGGGGCCTACAGGGGAACGGAATGGCCTAGTCCAAGGAGCTTTACAAGCTTCCTGGACACTACCTCTCCCTTTGCCAGCTCCGTCACGACTGAGCATGCCACCTCCAGTCCACGGAGGAAATCCTGAATGACAGGACCTCCTCTTCCTGCAGCGCCAACCTCAAGATGGATGCTGCCCTACACACAGTCCCTATGTATGTAGCTGCGCCAACCACAACATGGCCGACACAGCTCACTAAACCCTTCCACACAACGGGACCACTGCCAGGGAGGAGGCAAGAGAGGGTACAATGCTACACTCTCCCCCTGGCAAAGACCTCATCGTCTCCACATGAGACAAACACATTCACAACCATGTTTATAACACAACATTATAATGAAAAATATACAGCCATAACGCAACTTTACACCAAACTTCTTAAATAACATTGTACACCTCAGTCAGGACAGTAATAATAGAGGCAAACCTGTCCCTAGATGTATGCTGAGACTCATAGTGGTGTTGCCCTACTGAATCAACCGCCATTTTAATTGGGGGGCGCATAGTTCTTTGACTTCTCCTCAATTCGAGAGTCGGTATATTTGTTAACCCTGAAAGCTCTTCATTTTCTTGGTCGGAGAGGTTTCCAGCAGTTTGAGGCCCTGGCCTCTCATAGAGCGAATGTAATTGTTATTGTCACCCTTTGGGATGAATGCCGGGCTTTCAGGATTTAGAATCTGAGTAGCAGAACCAAACGCAGTAGGCAGGAGATCGCTAGGCCCAGCGATAGGTTCATCTTCAATTACCTCCTGCACATTAGAAGAATCCGATTGATCAGGCTCACTGACCTGAGGAATGGTTCTGGTGCCAAACTTTTATCTGACCTTCAGAGCCCTTTATTCGGTACACAGGAATCCCAGGTAGCTGTGAATCCACCTTAAAGCTGCAGTTCAGTCTTTTTTTTTTTTTTTTTTTACATTAATTTTTTTACTTCAATAGTTTTATGTGTGCAATCTCTAATTACCTAAAGAACAGTATAGCTGCAGCTCAATTCGTTTTCCATGTATTGATAGGTCGAAATTTGGTGACATATTAAAAGCTGGCATTTGTTTATAATCTGCTTGACTGGCAGTGGAAGCTCATGAATATTCATGAGCAATCCTGCACTGACAAGTGCTAGAGGGAGGGCAGGGCTGACAGAGGGGCGTGCCAGGGCTTGTGACAGGACATGAAGGGGCAGTGCCTTAGCAAATGGCTGTTAAAATAGAATACAAGAAAATTGGTCTTTCAAAGTTGTTTTTTTAAAAACAGAAAATGCTAAAAGTATTTTTTCTTACTACAGAACTGATTTATTAAAAAAAACATACATGCAGGATATTGACTGAACTGCAGCTTTAAACGGGCTCTCTCTCCATCGGTCAGCTAGTTTATGTTTTCCTGTCGCTCTCAGATTTCTCAGAAAGACCTTGTCTCCAGGCCAAAGCTCCCGATAAAGTACCTTGCAGGTCTTCGTTTGCTATTATGGTTCAGCTTAGCAGTGGTTCCTTCTGCTAGCTGATATGATCTTTGCAGGTTTATTTTCAGTCATTTGATATATTGGTAGTGTGCCACATTGTGCACTCAATCAGTTAAGATTCCCATATGGATGTCCACCGATAGCCTGGCTTCTCTGCCGATCATAAAATATGGTAAAAACCCTGTGAACTCATGGCGGGTGCAATTGTAGGTATGCACCAGGTCCTCCACGTGCTTGCTCCAGCTCACCTTCTTTGAGTCTTTCAAGGTGTCCAGCATGTCCAGCAGGGTCCGATTGAACAGATCAAACAAGGCATCACCCACCGGGTGGTAGTGTGGTATGTGGGATTTCTCCACGTTAAGCAACTTCAGTAGCTCCTTTATGAGCCTACTCTCAAAATCACTGCCCTGGTCCGAGTGCATGCGGTTCGGTAGTCCGTAATGAACAAAATATTTCTCCCATAATACCTTACCCAACGTGAGAGCCTTTTGGTCTTTAGTGGCAAAGGCTTGGGCATAGCAGGTATAGTGGTCAGTGATTACTAGTATGTTCCCGATGCCCCTGGAGTCTTGTTCTATGCACAGGAAGTTCATACATACTAAGTCCATAGGACCAGAACTCTTCAGATGGCATGGGATCAGCCACCTGTGCTTCAATGATATCCTTCCATCTTACAGTATGTTGGGTCTTTCTGTAACTCAGAGAAGGCCACTTTTCCATCCAAAATGGCCACTGTAGAACACATGGCACGGATCCCGGGACCCGGTATTTCTTCCGATTCTCCATCTTCCGACATGGGCATCAATCCCAGCCTCCGGGACAGAGCGTCGGCCCCAATATTCTTAGGCCCCGACTTATACTTCAGGGTGAAGCTGTAATTGGACAGGGCAGCCAACCACCTGTGAATGGTAGCATCTAATTTGGCGGATGTCAAAATGTATGACAGTGGTTTATTATCCGTCCTTACTTCGAATGATACCCCATAGAGGTAGTCATGCCCACAATGGCCCACTTTAATGCTAGAAATTCTAACTCGTGCACCGGATAGTTCTTTTCACTCAGAGTCAAGCTGCGACTCACATAGGTGACAGGCCATAGCCTCGCAGGATATTTCTGGTGGAGCACCACTCCTAGGCCATCATAGCTGGCATCCACATGCAGCACATACAGCTGGTCTTGGTCGGCATATGCCAGGACAGGAGCTTCAGTGAGGCTCTTCTTTAATCTCACGAAAGCCTCCTCGCAGGCGGGAGTTCATTTAGCACCAAAAGGGGCCTTGGGATTGATGGCTTTCTGGTGAGGGTCTTCAGGACAGGCCTTCAACAAATTGTTCATAGCTTTGGAGATGCAAGCGTACCAGTCGACGAACGTCCTGTAATAGCCACAGAATCCTACAAAAGAATGAAGTTCTACCACGTTCTCAGGGCGAGGCCAGTTTCAACTGCTTCCACCTTGGTAGGGTCGGTTGCCACCCCTTCAGCGGATACGATATGGCCCACATAGGTGACCGATGATTGCCACAATTTGCATTTATCGAGGGTACCCAGAGAGCAGATCCAATAAGCTGAACCCTTGACTGCCAGACAATGCACCTAGGATCTCTTCAATTCGAGGTAAGGTGTACTGGACGGGGATAGTTCGGCTGTTTAGGGTTCGGTAGTCCACACACAGCCGTACGGAACCATTTTTCTTCCATACCACCACGGTGGGTGAGGCGTAGGGACTGCGGGATTCGGCAACGATGCCGACACCTTTCATTTCTTGCAGAATTTCACGGACATCGTCCACATCCCTTAGGGCTATTCCCGTTGACCGTTGATGGAAGGGGGTGGAGATAGTGTGTTGGGCATTCTTAGTACATCCCACATCCATTTCCCGGGTTGAAATTTTTTTTATTTTCGTTCCCTTAGCCTTTCTTGGAGACGCTTCTTCCATTCGGCCGGTAGGAGGGAGTCTCCGAAGTCAAATTGTAGCACAGGGTCAATTCCCGGTACTGATACAGCATTCACGTGAGCCCATGGTTTCACATCCGTCACAGGATATATTTTCCCCAGCTCCTGATTGTAGTCCAGCTGGACAGGGTGTAGGGAAATATTTTGTATGGACACAGCAAACCAGGAGGGGAGCATAGACTTCCAGTCCTTTACCTCCGGCACCACCTTCCAGCTTCTCTTCTGATCCTCTTAAGGTGCCAACTCCAGCATGAAGTACCAGTCACTTCCATCATCGCTAGGGAAACGGGCTTTGACTTTGGGGGGCTTTACTCCCCCTGGCATAATCTCTGTCACTCCCTTTTCCCGATTGAAAAACCGCCTGTGTCGCTCCTGGTCGGAAATCCGTTGGCATTCTTCAATGAAAACAGGATGAATCTTCATGGAGGACAAAGGTATTTCCCCCACCTCTTTGAGGAATGCCCAGACTAGTGATCACACTAGGGAGGGGATTGGTAACCGTGGTCACAGCACTCCACACAACCAACGCTTGAAAAAGTAAAAAACTTTATTTAAATGCTATAGTGAGCATACAAGCACCACTCTGACGCGTTTCGTCTATAGAAAGACTTTTTCAAAGTCCCCTCCCTATTTACGTCACTTCCGGATAGGAGCACGCCGACACCACGAGGAAGCAAGATGGCCACCGGAGCATTCTGAGCAGCTTGCAGACCGGGTATCGTGAGTAACGAACTATACATTTAAAGCCATATTTCTATCAGGCAGTTTTGAGGCTAAACGGCACCGGTTTTTGATTTACCTCGGGGTCTTTTCTTTGAAGAGGCTCCGCTGTATCTCTAAGGATTGACCAGCCCACTGCCTGTATCATCATTGCTTTTCCTCCATCAATACTACAGAAGTTATTATTTTAGTGGTGTCAGCTCCAAAATATATTGGAAGATTGCAGATTCTGTACCTTTCTGTGGTTTGGAGACTCGGTACTCCAAGGGTTAATACCCATATGTTCCTAGTGATCACACTATGTCGGCGTTGGTACCCAATATGATGGGTGAATTTGTGTGTTCCATGGGTTCGGGACACATCAGTGCTTCCACCCCCATAGGGTGCATTAGGTTAGTATTGAGTTGAGGTATGTCCCTCCGCACCTTAATTACCCCATCTATCAGGTAATCCTGGCTGCTGAGCCCCCACAGAGTCATGGTTTCAGCAGATTCCAATGGCAGATGCTGCAGATGGTCGTCGTAGAAAGACCTGTAGACAATGGTTACCTGTGAACCGGTATCCAATAGAGCAAACGCATAGATCTCTTCAATCAAGACTCTGACCAAGGAGGTGGGGCCGATTTGGCTTGAGAGGTTGGCTCAGGGCTCTTTTCTGGGACTGGTGGATATCGGGCTTTTCCCACCTTGGGGCAACTGTTTTAGGGTGCGTTGCAAAAGTTAGCGTGGCTGCTTTGGGGGGGTTACGGTCTGAGGGCAGTCCCTCCTCATGTATCCTTCCTCCCCATACTCATAACAGCGAGGCATGCGGTCGGGTGTTCCCACGGAAGAGTGGGGCCAAGTCTCGGGCCATCTGTGCTGGTGGTCGGGGGGGTCGACCTTGAAGGTTCTGGAGTTGTTACATCCGCGGGGTCCTTCTTTGTCGGGGTCCCCCTGGGTGTAGCTGCTGGTATTCTCCGAGCGTTTGGCCTCCCGGTTCTTTTTAGGCGTATGGAACTGCAAGGTGACTTCCTGATCCTGCACGCGGTGCATTCGTTCATCAAACCTAGGGGGATTCTCTATGGAGGGACTACATATGTGCATAATGGCAATGGGATGCATTGGCAGGGATCCCCGCAGCAACTGTGTGAGGCAATGGCTATCTAAGCTCTGGTAGTTCAATAGCCCTTTTGACACTAGTGTCCATAGGCTTAACTGCAAGTGCCAGATGAACGAGGACATATCGTCTCCGTCAGTTTAGTTAAGGTCGTGAAATGTGGCCATGAGTTTCACGGCATCGTCCTTAGACCCGTAAGCAGTATTTAAGGCCATAACCAGGTCTTGGGCGTCAGCCTCCGCGTACTGTTCACGGTACAGTCGAACAATATTGACCGCAGGGGGGCGCAAGCATTCAACGTTTCGCTGTCGTTTCACGGCCTCAGAGGAGGACCACTCCCCTAGTGCCTGGAGAGTGTTATCATTTCACTCCCCAAATTCCTCCCCGCCTAGTAGGGTGGGGAGCACTCTAGAGAAGGCCTTTGGCCTGCGTTAGTGGTGAGCGTGGGAACATGTGATTAGGGTGTCGGCCAACTGCTGCAGTACGTCGGTTAGAAGGGGTTCTGTTATGGGTGGGAGAAATGCTGGGAGAAATCCCCCCCAGCGATGTTCTGGTTAGCAAAGTCCATGTGGAGGCATATTCAATATATTACACATAAACTACCTTTTGTTAGACAGTATTATAAACCCGGTAACAATGTCCCACGTAGTCAGTGATGTACACTGTGCCTTGAAATCCAAACACGTTTTAAAGACACCAATTTGTATGTGTGCTCAATAGCCTTGTAAACAAAGTAAGTATTGTATGACTATGCAATGGTGAACTTAGTAGCCAGTTGTTGCAATAACGTAGTGAGTATAAACAAATAAAAGAATTACTCACTCGATACACTGTGGGAATCCGGGTACTGTCGGCGTGCTCCTACCAGACGAGATCAGCAGAGAAATAGAGTAATGAGGCGATGCAGCTGCCTTGGAGAAAAATATGAACCGGACTGCTGTCTTCTAGTTCAAAAACACTTTAATGGCACATGACTGCCTCTGGCCATTCGTCTCCGAGTATCCACTGATGGAGTAGCAAACGTGACACACTATAAGTACGTGAGACGGCTCCAGGAAAACCTTCAAAGGGCATATCAAATGGCGGAGAAAGCCACCGACAAACTGAATGAGAATAATAAGCAAAGGTATGACCACTAGGTCCGCCATCGGGAACTTCGACTTGGCGACGCAGTTCTCCTGCGAAATGTACGAATCCCAGGGAAACACAAGTTAGCTGACCGCTGCGAGAAGCTCCCTTCGAGGTAGTCCCAGATGCCGGGCCTCCCTATATATTGAATCCAAGATGCAGATGGAAGGGTAAGGGTAAGGGTCTGGCATCTAAACCACCTGCTACCAATTCCTCAAGTAGGAGAAGATGAACCTTAACCATCTCCAGTAGTACCGACAAGTAACCCAGAGGAGTCCAGTTAAACTCTAGATACAGTAGCGGAAGGTACTCAAGATCCTTTGGAAGGAACATCCGCCAATTCAAATGGAGACTGGTGGTACCACCTCAAGTAACGGGTAATGGGCCAGTGCCCCAGGTACCCTCCCCAGAGAATTCAACAAGCCATCCACTCAATCCAAGAAGCCCGAGCAACATTCCCCAAAGAGACAATGTTCACCCAGGTTCACACCTTATGAGAGGGCCAGGGGCCTCAAGCCGCTGGTAGTCTCTCCAACGAAGAAGATGTCAGAGATGAGACTCATAGGAGTCAGAGAGTGAGACGCCCTCCAATGAGAATTCATATGATTCGTTAGGGGCACCTCACTGAGTCTCAGCAGCTGTCTCAGAGCAGGTTCGCTTCTGTTATCACCATGCTCACCGAACTGTTTAACCTTGTGTAGATGTGTTGCACACAGTTAAGTGGTAATGATGCACTAAATTTTTTATTACATAAACTTTGTGTATGTTGTTCCCAAGCAGGGATGTTGGATTCTCCACCAGGTGACCAGAAGCTGCTGCTCTGTGCGCAGGAGCCGCCGGAGCTCCGCAGCATACCCACCGTGCGGGGGCCGCCATCTTAGGGCTTGTGCATGCGCAGAGACAATGTATTGCGCATGCCCAGTGTAAGTGCGGCATCCATCTTAAGTGACTCCGCATATCCAGCATTGCGGGACTACATGTCACAGAATTCCCAAGGAGGGATAGATAGAAGAGTTTGGTGCGAACGGAGCGTGCGCGTCATTTGGGGTAGAGACGGCACTGCAAGAGGTTGTGTCCGGGTGCCAGGAGCCCCAGACTAGGCCCAGAGTAATCCCTTAGGCCCCTCACGTGGGGGACCAGCATTAGTAGAGGGAGTTACATGTAGACAGTGCTGAAGCAGGAGCCAGACAGGGACATGCGCAAGGAATCTGATGGAGACAGCAGAGGGAAGAGGTAGTGTCCCGGGTGCCAGTAGCCCCTGGACTAGGCCAAACTTCCCCCGGAGGCCCAGAGTCCAAAAGCAGATACAGTATAGTAGGGAAGGCCCCAGATAGGGACGCTCCCTTTAGTACTGTGTAATAGTATAGTACCGGTGGCCGGACGACCACGCGGTGCCCTGACGGCCATGCGGTGCCCTGTGGTCTGGGACCAGGCCCAGGGCCCATCCCAGAGTTTACGGAGACACTCCGGCTGGAACTCCCCCACGAGGCGGACCATAACCCGTAAGGCAAGAGGGGATTTTGCAGACCCCGTGTTGTGGGATCACGCTGCGGCTCTGCTAATTCCAGATTTCCACCATACCCTCGTCGTCGCCAGGAAGGTACCACCGTGCAACAACATTTAACAGGGGGGGAGGGGGGGCAGAGCTATCTCACATTTGGGTGGTCCTGCTCGTGTGGACATCGGGTTACAGGTGCCCCGGGCACCCACAATACTTTGGGGGGACTCACTCTTGGTGTGGGGCATTTTGTGGGTATTGTATAGGGGCTTTTTTACTGTTGTTATATGTACTGTTATTATGTGCGCCTGTGTCAGCAAATACAAGTTATATACCTGTTTGTATGGTTCTTTACTGTATTGGTTCCTGTGAGGTGTAATCCTACCCACCCTGGGATCCTTCATAGGTGAAGGCGCTGTACCGAGAGGAGAAAAGAGCTCACCCCAGGCTCCCAGCGGCGGATGCTTAGGCCTCCTGTGAGCCACAGGTATATTCAGCACACGTAGTTCCCTTAGTCATAAGGAAAGGGGGCTACATGTCTATATATGACAACACAGAGCATGAAACAGCTCCTAATTATATAGCATATATAAAAGCTCTACACTGAACCCAATGTAATAACAATATGTTTTGGTACACCTGTTAAGGATATGTCCCTAGGATCAATAAAGTATAATAACAATAACCTATAGCTCAATGGGTACAATGACCTAAATAATAGTAGTTATAACTCTGTTAAAGCATTAATGCACTCCTTGTCTTGTGTATTGAATTCTTGTTCAGCAGATTCCCTCCCATCCCATAGTGAATAATACCTCATCAACGTGAGTTTCCTGATGTAACGATTTAAATCTAAGAATAGATCGAATTTATTAGGTAGGCTTCTTGGGGAAAGAGAAAGTCCCTTTGGTGAGTAGAGAAACATGGTGTGGCGTCAGTGTATGTGATGATAAATTATAGATACCATAGTTCACCGGCATGGCCGCCATCAGTCTGTTCTTCTGTGTTTGCACAAGTTTCCCTGCTCTGACCCCTCTGAATCTATTTTGCTTCGGTGTGGGGTCCGGGGTAGTTAGTTCGGTTGCCTGTCCCATAAAGGATAGAGTTTCTTTCTTTCTTGGTGTTCTTGATGAGAGCTTTTCTCTAAAAAAGAAAGTGGAGTAGCACCCTTTGCAGGGGAAACGTGTATTTGAGGAGTTTCCTTTCGAATAGGTTTTTGGTCTTGCTCCCACTTTAAACGCATCTAAAACCTGTTCTACATCAGTGAAATCCTTGTATCGCTGATCCTATAACACAGAATAGTGATTTGAAGTTGAATATTGTGGCTCCGAAACTTTATTTTTATCCACGTTTTTGGTCCCTACCTTAACCTTGTCATTTGATTTAGATCTGTTTTTATATTTATAATCCCTAATATTTTCCCTCTAGTTGGGATGTATGTTTTCCCCTCTAAAGGGCCCATACGTACACATAGTTACATAGTAGATGAGGTTGAAAAAAGACGTACGTCCATCAAGTTCAACCTATGCTAAATTTAGACAACAGATACTTTATTCTATATCTATACTTACTTATTGATCCAGAGGAAGGCAAACAAAAAACTCCATTAAGGGGAAAAATGAATTCCTTCCTGACTCCAAGAATTGGCAATCGGATTAATCCCTGGATCAACATCCTTCCCATGTATACTTACTTGGTATATCCCTGTATACCTTTCCCATCTAAAAAGATGTCCAACCTTTTTTTTGAACAAATCTATTGTATCTGCCATCACAGTCTCCATGGGTAATGAATTCCACATTTTAACTGCCCTTACTGTAAAGAACCCTTTCCTTTGTTGCTGGTGAAATTTCCTTTCCTCCAACCTTAAGGGATGGCCCCGAGTCCTTTGTACTGCCCGTGGGATGAATAGTTATTTTGAAAGCTCCTTGTATTGTCCCTGAATATATTTGTATATAGTTATCATATCCCCTCTTAGACACCTCTTTTCTAATGTAAATAAATCTAATTTAGCTAGCCTCTCCTCATAAGTTAGAATGTCCATCCCCTTTATTAATTTGGTGGCTCTTCTCTGCACTCTCTCTAGTTCCATAATGTCTTTTCTTAGGATTGGTGCCCAAAATTGTACTCCATATTCAAGGTGTGGTCTTACTAATGCTTTGTAAAGGGGCATAATTATGTTTACTTCCCTTCCATCCATTGCCCGTTTGATGCAAGATAAGATCTTGTTTGCCTTTGCAGCTACTGCATGACATTGGGCACTATTGCTAAGCCTGCTGTCTACAAGCACTCCTAAATCCTTCTCCATCAAGGATTCCCCCAATATATCTCCATTTAATTTGTAAGTCGCCTTTTTATTCTTGCATCCCAAATGCATAACCTTACATTTATCTGTATTAAACCTCATTTGCCATTTACCTGCCCACGTTTCCAGTCTCTCCAAGTCCTTCTGAAGAGAAATTACATCCTGCTCTGATTCTATTACCTTATACAATTTAGTATCATCAGCAAAGATGGAGACTTTGCTCTCGATCCCAACCTCAAGGTCATTAATAAACAAGTTAAAAAGCAGGGGTCCCAGTACCGATCCTTGAAGTACTCCACTCACGACTTTAGCCCAACCTGAAAAAGTTCCATTTATGACAACCCTCTGTTGTCTGTCCTTTAACCAGTTTTCAATCCAGGTGCATATATTATTACCGAGTCCAATTTTCTTTATTTTGTACACCAACCTCTTGTGTAAAACCGTATCAAAAGCCTTTGCAAAATCTAAGTAGACCACATCAACTGCATTACCCTGGGCTAAATTCCTACTTACCTCCTCAAAGAAACAAATAAGGTTAGTTTGGCAAGATCTATCCTTCATAAATCCATGCTGACTATTTCTAATAATTTTGTTTTCCATTAGGTATTCCTGAATATTATCCCGTATTAAATCTTCAAGTAGTTTCCCTACTATTGAAGTCAGGCTTACAGGTCTGTAATTTCCTTGGTGTGATCTAGCTCCCTTTTTAAATATAGGCACCACATCTGCTTTACGCCAATCTTGTGGTACTGAGCCTGTGGAAATGGAATCCTTGAATATTAAATATAATGGTTTTGCTATTACTGAGCTTAACTCCTTGAGAACGCTTGGATGTATGCCATCGGGGCCAGGTGCCTTATTTATATTAATTTTTTCAAGTCGCTTATGAACTTCTTCCTCAGTTAACCAATTGGTCATTAATATGGAGGTTGTGGCTTCCTCCTGTGGTGCTACTATTGAACTTGATTCTTCCCTGGTAAACACAGAGGCAAATAATTTGTTTAATACCTCTGCTTTTTCCTTATCTCCAATAATCTGCCTACCCATCTCACACTGAAAGGGTCCTATATTTTCTTTTCTCATTTTTTGTTATTAAGGTACTTAAAGAACTTTTTAGGGTTGACTTTACTTTCTATTGCAATCCTTTTTTCATTATCCATTTTTGCTAATTTAATTGCCCTTTTGCAATTTTTGTTACATTCCTTATAATTCTGATACGATGTCTCTGTCCCTTCTGAATTAAAGAATCTAAACGCCTTCCTCTTCTTGTCCGTTTCCTCCCCTACCTGTTTATTTAGCCACATTGGTTTTGACTTATTTCTTTTATACTTATTACCCAAGGGTATACACTGATAAGTGTGCTTTTCTAACAATGTTTTAAAGACTGCCCATTTATCTTCTACATTTTTCCCTGCAAAAACATCATCCCATTGTATTACTACTAGATTAGACCTCAGTTTATTAAAATCTGCCTTTCTAAAGTTTAAAGTCTTTGTTGAACCCAAGTAATCTGTTTTTTGATAATTTATTTCAAATGAGACCATGTAATGATCACTGTTACCCAAATGTTCCAGGACTTGAATATTTGTTATTACTTCTACATTGTTTGATATGACCAAATCCAGGACTGCCCCTCTCCTGGTTGGTTCCTCAATAATTTGGGTCATATAATTATCTTTAAGCACCCCCAAAAACCTGTTCCCTTTTGTTGTAACGCTAATGTCATTGCCCCAGTCTATGTCTGGATACACGGTTGATAATTGTCTGTTCTTTCGCCAATCCCTAATCTTATTGTTGGCGTAATCATCTTTATCACGGGTGTATTTATTTTTCTTGCTCTCAATTAGCGGCTTCTCAAATTCTGTATCTCTTTTATTGACTATTTCATCCAATTCAATAAACTCGTTAGTATCTACAGAGGGCTTAATGGTGTTTTGTATTAGTTCTGTTTCCAATACTTTAAGTTTATCTTCCCTGTAAGTTATTAAAAGTTTGATAAGGGAAAAAGAACATGCTTCTAGTGTGTTATTCCAATTGGTGGGAAAAGCCTCATTGGTCTCAAACGTAGGTTTTTTTTATAATTAGTCTGAGTCCTCTAGGGGCTAGTTTTTTATCCAGTTATTTCTGGACTGATAGCAAGTCCCACCAATTGCGCATTTCTTTTTAAGCCAATTTCTCTATTTTAAGGAAATTGGTTTTAAGATCTATGTTGTTTTCCAAAACTGTTGTGGAATCTATTTCCACATTTTGTGCAAATGTATGCCTTCTGGCTAATCTTTCTTCACAGGTTTTCATCATCTTAGTGCCTATTGTGATGATCGGGGATAGCCGGCCTTCATTAATAAAGGTTACGCCCAACTGGTTACCCCTTAAACCGTATGGCAAGGGCTGAGTGTCAGCTCTTGGGTCTAATATTGTACATTACCGTGTTGCCCTGTAATTCTGTTTCCTTATACTGTCCCCCATAGGGTTACAAGTTAGGAACCGTGGGTGTGAGGGTTAACTATGTAAGCCCAGTGGGCTTGTTAATGCATTCTGTGCTGTATTCCCTTTGACTCATGGTCCCGTAGCTGCCTGTGCAAGCTTATAAATGGGCTGCCCTGTATGGAGGGCCCCTTATGAGAAATAGCTGCAGGGCAGATACTTCTGAAACATGAGGAAAAAGGGGGACATTTGGTGGCAAACAAGGTTAACCTGTATTGCCTGCCAGCACGGTATTAGAGCTGGGTCTAGAAGGCTTGTATCCTAGAACAGATTTTAGAGACCCAGTTCACAGATTTCACATTTCAGGTCCAAATGGTAGAGTGCACGTTTTAGTGTTGCTGTGTTTTAAAACTACAATGCATTGTGTTTGCGCTGCGAGCTGAACTGTATGCAGAAAAAACAGATTTGTGTCAAAAGGCAGCAAGATGTGGATTAGCATTTCAATGCCACCAGCTCAAGTTTAGGGACTCCCTGTGCTAATTGCAAAAGACATGCAGGTTTGTGGCACATGGTGAGGGGGAGGTATGTGGATTTGCTATCTGGAGTAGAAACCCTGTGTTCCAGCTAGATATTGAGGAACCTACTCAGCAGGGGGGTATGTGGCTAGCCAGGAAAACAGTTTCTGGGTTTCAAATTCATAGGCATGATTTTCATTGGCGTTTTTGAATTTTCCTCTTCTCCTTGAATGCACAAACACAATCCGTGCTCTAATTGACTACCAGCCCCCTCAATGTATTAGATAGGCAGCATACCCTATATAAAAGGGAGTGTAGTGTAGCAGATATCACTCTTTTTTTGTTGGGGATAAGACAAGGAGCTGCTGGGGGGCTTCTCACAGGTGCTTCTGGGTGAAAGAGCTATACACACTGAGAAGCATGGAGAAGCCCAACCAGCAGGCTGGAACCAACAGGAGCGGACAGGGTAACACCTTTTGCTGAAGCAGGCGCCCTGCAACTAGGAAAGAGCTAGATCTCAACCCCCAGTAAGTGTGTATGTTCTCTGTATTTTGTGTTTCCGAGGTCTTATCCAAATAAACCTCATTTTATTTCACTGCCTTGTTTTGTCTTGTGACCGATCCCTTAAATATAAATGTGTTAAAAGACCTGGGCTACCATGACACCATATAATTCAATAGGTCTATAAGTATATACAGATGTAAAATGGCACTTTGAAAATGTACAGATAGTAAAGGCTAATAACCATGTATAACAAAAAAGGCAGCTATTTCTATATGGTAATTTACATATGACCACAGAGAATGCAATAGTGCCTAATTATATAGGACATATAAAAGTTCTACACTGAACCCAATGTAATGCATATGTATGTATGTGTAACAGTGTTTCCCCCACCCAGTGGGCGATTTGGCCATTACTGGTCATGTGGTGCATGATACCTGCTGGTAATAGGAGGGCTTAGTCATCCGCTTGTGGTAGTGGGCACATAGGACTAGGCTTCTGGGGTTCATACCCCACATATCCTCCTGAGCAGTGCAGTGCCTCCATCATCTGTAGACTCCAGGAACTGAAGGTGATCTCCCACGGTAGAACATATTACCTCTCCCCCCCAGTAAGGTCACGCACCAGGCAGGAGGTACTGTATATGTTAACAGGAATGGGTTTATTACTCTTCTGTACAGTTACAGGAACAAGGCAGGTTCTGCCCGATGCAGTACTCAGCTATTCACCAGATTATGGTCCCTGGACCGTCACTACAGGCCAAGTGCACCCGCAGCCGTCCTAGCTCTTCCCTGCCTTCCTGGCAGATGTATGGTCCACACATTCTCCCCCAGAGGGAAGAGGACTGGAGAAGGCCCAATCTCAGCCTTACAACTGTGCGACTTGCCTTCCTCAGTGGGGAAGGACACTGCTAAATTTGGGTGGTACCTGCCCTTAAGTACAGCCAGGAGGAGGGCACCAGGTCTGGCTCATGATTGGTCATGCCCAGGCCTGATATCACCGCCTCCCGCTGTCACTCAAATGCAGCTCCTCAGAGGGGAAAAATCCCATAACTACTGGCAACCTGATTGTACCAGGGTTTACTGCCAGCCCAAGGGCAGAATACTAGCCATCAGGTGACCTGGCTACATATGTATATGTATGTGCCCACGTATATGTGTCTATACATGCAGGTTTGTGGCACATGGTGAGGGGGGAGGTATGTGGATTTGCTATCTGGAGTAGGAAGCCTTTGTTCCAGCTAAATACTGAGGAACCTACTCAGCAGGGGATATGGGTCTAGCCAGGAAACCAGTTGCTGGGTTTCAAATTCATAGGCACGATTTTCATTGGCAAGTTTTAGAATTTTCCTCTCCTCGAATGCACAAACACAATCCGTGCTCTAATTGGCTGCCAGCCGTCTCAATGTATTAGATTGGAATCAGCCCTATATAAGGGAGTGTAGTGTAGCAGATCTCTCTCTTTTTTGTTGAAGATTTGAAGAGACAAGGAGCTGTTGGTGGGCTTCTCAAAGGTGCTTGTGGGTGAAAGAGCTATAGACACAGAAGCATGGAGGAGTCAAGCCAGCAGGCTGGAACCAAACGGAGCAAACAGGGTAACGCCTTTTGCTGAAGCAGGCGACCTGCAACTAGGAAAGGGCTAGATCACACACACACACACACACACACACACACACACACACACACACACACACACACACACACACACACACACACACACACACACACACACACACACACGGGGGGGGGGGGGTTATTGAGTGTGGGAAGGGGAGAGAAATACATAGGGGGTGGGAGAGAAATACATAGGGGTGGGAGAGGTGGGGGAAGGAAAGGGTGACAGGGGAGTGTAAGAGGTGAGTGTGTAAGAGAAAATGGGGGGGGGGGTTTCACAAGGCCGCAGACACGTGGATTGGGGGCCCGGTGGAAACTTTAGTCCTGGACCCTAGGACAGCTGTCTGCAGCTCTGTTTCAAACCCCTATTACAGAGATTCAATTAGAAATCATTAAATTTTTTGATAAATAATTGGAATCTTCAAGTACAAATGTATGGTTTATTATTTCTTTAATTCCTGTGTGCAATATAACCAGCAATTTTTAATTTAAACATACATAATATATATTCTCTTTCATCTGTGAAAACAACTATGAATGGGCTCCAGTCAGTCTATCATGGCCCAATATTGACAGTATAAAGAATACAATGTGGGACTAGAGTGGTAAGATGCATACAATCCCTCATGTACCGCAATGCCCGGTTGCAAATTCATGGATAGATGGAAAACAAAAAGGAAAAAAGCAGAGAGAGGCCCAACGAATATGCATGCAAAAAAATTCTAAATAAAAATGTTTTATGCACAACTCTTGCCAGAAGCTTCCATCAAACACTTGATATTGTATGTTTCCATTTTGCTAAAGGTTTCACCTATTAATAGTCGCACTCATCAACACTTATCAGTGAAATAATACACGAAAAGCCATTTATCATTTGAAATCTCAAGGTCGGGTACTGCAAGGTTGTCAACACAGCAGCAAAACCACGGTCCAGCTTCTTTGTAGAAATCCCTCTACACACCCGGATGCTGTCAATGTCCCTTTATTTGGCTACAGAATGGATGTTTACAGTACATTAGATGAGAGCAAAGGATTATTTTAGCCCAGCCAAAAATAAACCACAATAACTCGAAGCAATTCTAGAAATACAAGAATATCTAACCTTGGGCAGCATTTCAAAATCGTAACAGAGATTGACAGTTTTCTTACATTGCTGGGAGGTTACAAAACAATGCAATTCATACAGGGAATATCTACTGTAGGAAGATGGTATCCTAATTACAATAATGTGTTTAGTGGGTTACATTTAGGAGATTAATTCCTTAAATCAGACAAGAATAATTATTTACTAATAAGGTTTTAGAAGTGTAATATAGAAAGCCCTGATATATAGTTGTGGTTTTATGCGCTTTATCCAATCTGCCACGTAATAAATCAAGAGGCAGCCTTTATGGTAATAACTTTCTTACAAACAACCAATGGTGCATTAAGATAGAGAATTCCAATATTCCTGCTGTAAAGCAAAACCTTCATTTTCAGAGCACAAAAGGTAAAATGTTCAAGAGCAAAATGTGTGAGAAAATATTTTTTTTTTGGAGGGGTGGGGATTGGGGGGTTAAGTAGAACTGTACCTTTAAAAGACAGCGATGCTTTATACAAAATTACCGACCAATGCAAAAAAAGTGAACATTATGATACAGTAGCTTTCACCTATGATACAATTAATGAAGCGTGTATCTGAAGACAGTGAGACCAATTATGAAAATAAAATTCAAGTTTTTTATTTTTCAGTATTGCATAAAATGTTCCTACCAGTTATAATGCAGGGATCCATACTGTTGGGCTTGCTATGCCATCTGTGATATACATTATCTTTACTGTATATGCAATAGAATTGTGTATAGATAGTTCAAACGCAAAAATAATATGAGATACGTTTCAAATAATTAAGACAGCATGTTTTTAACTACAGGAATTGTCTGTATCTACAGTACATACTCAATGTGTCGGGTATTTCTAAACCCCTTCAGTTCCAGCAGACAGTGTCTGGTGTAGTGGGCCATTTGCCCAGAAGGGATTAAAAAAAAAAATTATAATAAAAAGGGCATTCCAGTTATTTAATCACTTGTTCTCTGATCCCATAACGCATCTTTGAAATGTGAATCTACCTCGAATGTAGGATAGCAAGTTGTGTTAGAATCTTTCCGATAATATCGTCCCTGTAAAATGCAGTGATTTTTAAGTGTTCTGTAAGGGACTTTAAGAAAAACATCAAATTGTTATAACAAAAGTATTTTCAGAGCTTTTGATATGGGAAACAGAAGTTTGGCCATAAGAGAAAGGTAGAATTATTGCAGCCCGCGGCTTGCTGACAGCTGGATGCGATAACAGAGGTGCAATGAGAAAATAAATGCTCAGTAATGCTGAAGGACAAATCTACAGTACTTGTTTTTTCTACTGCAATTCCACACTGAAGATTTCCTGTAGAAATTTGGTACCACGTCTGCTGCCACTGCTTTCTGTAGCAATAGTTTTTTTTTTTTTTGGCAAGCACAGAAACCTCAAATTCTTTATGCTCTGGCTATATTGGGTATGCGACATTAACACGTATTAATTCTGTATTCTTTAAAGTGCATGACTTTTATACCGTTGGTGCTCATAAAACAGAATTCTCACATACTGTTGTTTGACTCAAATGTCTTAAATACAATAAATATATCTAACCACTCCACTACAAAAACCATTCTATAAAATGTCCCTTTCATTGACAGGTGAAATGGCAGCTCAACTAAGAACGTTATTAACTTTATTCCCCAAATCCAGATTGACATAAGAAAAGGTTGGTGTCATTTCCGTGTCTGTTGGAACAATAGGGACCATTTCCTGGAAGTCAGGAGAGCTCAGCAAAGCCTTCCTGGAGTGAAGTGTAAGACGTTCTGTTACAACACAAAGGGAAGATTACTGAACCTCTACTAATTTGCATCACTAGCAGCCCATGTAAGAGGTAGGACATTACTATTATCTGTTCTGATCTGCTTTTAGGGAACCTTAGAAAATAGGTGATTTATGGAAGGTATATTCTCTTTTTTGGGTTGCTGATTGGAAATGAAAAATATTTTTACATTGCACCCATTAGTAGATGTGACTTGGTGAAGTAGGGTATAGACCAGACCCCGCAGTCTCAGTACTGCCCTAACTTGTTCAGTGAGGAAAACACATGCACATAACGGAGGATTCGTGTACAGTACCCGCAGATCCAGATTTTGATGCATATAACCGATTCAAATGTTTGAGATGCTAGTAGTAGATAAAGACTGGCAACAGCCTATGCTTTTATTCATATTTAAATTATACTCCTCGAAGGACATTACATGAGCATTAATGCCCAGAGTGGAGGAGTTTAACCTGCCCTGTCTTTCAGGGACTATCACAATTATAGGCAATTTAAAAAAAACTAAATTATATGTATATATCATTTTATATATATTTTTTTAATTGCCTATAATAGTGATTATAAATAAAATCGTTCACGAGATCATCAAAGTGATCAAGATATCAGTACCGGGATCAATATGATGCATGAAGTGTTTATTAATCCATATAACACCAGATTACCAACGTTTTCAGTTCCCAGAAGGTTCCTCTGGGGACCAAAATGTCTGGATATTGGATGATGTATGGAATAATAAATACATGATCACAGCATATTGGTTCTAGGCGCTGGTATCTTGAGCACTTTGATGATTTTGTGAACTACTGTAACAATTCCCTATGACTGTGCAGGGAGCCGCTATGTAAGGCATTACCAGTAAGGAGAATGTGGCCATTTTGTCATACATATGCCCATACCAACTCCAGTTTCTCTGGAGCGGTGGGTGGTCCATTGGCATGGCAGCCACCGGAGTAGAGGGGGGTGGGCCCCTCCATTATTGAAATGCAGCTGATTGACAAGGTGCCAAAAATTCCTGCCTTACTATTAGTGCCTGGAATTCTGACAAATGAACTTGCAACACTTCAATAATCCCTCCTGTAATTTAATGTAAATGCTTTACAAACACACCAAATGCTTCGAGTAACAGTAGTTTTACGTTTTCTTGGTCCTATTAAAACAATTACTGTAAATCAGGGCTCAACTGGCAGCCTGTATGCAAAATGGCGGCCCGCAAATGGCCTTAAGGTGGCTCTTGCACTCTCTGCTCCTTGTAGTTTCATGCTAGTTGCTCTGGCAGCTAAGTGCTGTTTTTCACACAAACTCCCTTGTAAATTAAGGTAATGTAAACATTTGCGCCGGAGCAGAACTAATCACTGGTGGGCCCCAGTGCAAGGAAGGGAGGAGAAGAAAAAAAAAAAGTCCACCCTCCCACAGGGCCCCTACGTGTGGAGCAGGGCCTTATGTGGCGGCGGGAACCAACCCAGGCAGTGTTTGCGGAAGTTGGGCCAGACTTGTGTCACGCACCTAGGTGAGCTCACACCGCTGTGTGGAGAGAGGAGGGCCTTTAGAAATGCAGGAACAGTACATGTAGGATGGGCTGGGGTTGCATAAGTGCTGGAACGCTGGTCCGGCGCATATAGGATGGGCTCCTAAAGGTGGTGCACTCTAGCCCTGCCGAGCCGGCTGTACATATGGTAGTTCCGCCACTCATCGTACAGATGTTTTAAATGCTTGAAATAATTTTAACTATTTAAATGAATCTAAAACTACATCATAATAACCTTGTGGCCCTTCTACTGATCTGGCCTAATTGGAAAACTAGTTGCAGAGCCCTGTTGTCAACGTTACTGAAGAGTAATATACATACTGTAGCAATAAATACAAAATTACTTGTTCAAGTGTTTCCACTTTCATATCTATTTATAAAGCCGGTTTCACGGTCACTCCTACAAATTCTAAAGGTCACAATGAAATAATATTGAGCACTTTGGAATCAGTAAGATGAAAAGGAACTTGGTGTACTGTACATGTTTCAAATAGCCAGCTGCTCACCACATATAACAAAATCCATAAAGTTGCTGGTGAATAAAAGGAGTTGCATTTGAATGAGGTGCCACTGAATCATCGGCTAGTGCACGTCAGTGGACATCTTCGCTTAGCAGGTCAATAAAAAACATGAAAACGATGAAATAGTTGGGATGGAGCACATTTTGACGAGGGCATAAATACAGTACATATTGTCACATGAAGAACTAGCTAATGCTTCCTACACGTTCTTGATTAACAAAAAGAAAAAGGATTAATGTGCAACACCTGTAGAGTAATAATATGGGATGTACGTGTTTAAGTTAAAGATTATACTTTTCTTTTAGCGGTTCAGTGCCTCCAATTCAATATGTTGTTGTAAAGCCATCTAGTTTTTTTGCCTTATGGAAATTAAATTGGGCTGAAATCTTCCTCGGACAAGATGACTACCTCAGGGTATTAGAGTAGGGGAAAATATTCCTATAACCTCACAAGATTATGAATATCTAGTTATTTACCATGTTAATTGCCTGTTTTACAATTGCTCAACTATGCCATAAATGTGAGCCTACATTGTTCTGCCTGATTTAAGGTTTAAAACTAATTTGTAATGTGGGGATATTGGAGTTTAATTAAGTAATTATTTACACAGCGTTGAAACAATTGTCATCAACTGTAGTGCAACATAAACAAATATTGCTTGAATGAATCTGTGTATTAGAAGAATAATCTCTTTGAGTATTCTATTTGTGTGTGTGGTGATTGCCAATTTATTTTGTAACTAATCATTTCACTTTCCAGAATCCTGAGATGTGCAGAATTGTGGTTCTTAAGATGTCTATAAAACTACCATAAATTATAAAGGATAATTCAATATCTCACAAGATTAAATTCAGTGGGTGTCAAGAAGTTCGATACATCTGATAATTCGACCACTTACAGCACAGCCATTAATATCATTCTTAAATGGTGGACACAAAAATAGAACAAAGAACAGAGCAAAATAAATATAGTTAGAAGCGCCCCAGACACCAGGGGCTATTATCTTATGTAGGATTTTCATTTTGGTTACTTCTATGTAACTATGTATGAAGTGGTTATAGATTTTCTTTTAACCCCTGCATCTTGGTTAAACCCCAATGGCAGTGATACGTTTTGAATGGGTTAAATCCTGGCAATTGATGCCTCTTCCAAGCATTAGAACTCATCTTTAAACATTTTCAATTCGAACAGGGACTCAAAGTGGTGGTTAATGTCTCTCGCGTTTCTGTTGCAGCAATGGTAACATGATAACATGAGATGTATGCAGCCCTGCAACTTACAAAAATCATTTCACAATACTTGTCATTTTTTTTTTTAAGGCATTAACGGTTTTCCTCAATTGGAATTTTCTGACAAAGGGTTGTGATTCCAAATCGTGTGTGCGAGATTATATATATATATATATATATTATAGAGAGATATATATCTATATCTCACACACGATTAGGAATCACAACCCTTTTATATATATCTTTTTCAAAATAAAACTATAAAATAAAGCAAAATGCTTGCCTGACGTAATGGGTTTGAAAAACATAATGGCAACACAAGAATCCTGCGAGTTAGAAAGATGAAACAGAAAATGTACAGATACTTTAATTATGCATAATAAAGACATTTGTACAGTTTTTAGGATTCCATGCCAAGGAACTGGTTGTGGAATTTGGATATTTTTCAATAGGATTCATTATTGATCCCCAAATTGTTTTATAGAAACTCATTACGCTTCTGATAATTCTCTGGCATCATACATGAAGCCGACAATATTATTATGGAGGGAGAGCTTATTTAAAAGCTTGAAACTCTCTTATGGATTTCCAAACTTAAATTTGTCAAACAAGAGTCATTGAACAATGTACTGTCATCTTAAATTAAACGTGTTTAATCATGTAGTTGTTGCCCTATTCTGGGCATCATAAATATATACAAAGAGCGTTAATGCTACATGCTGTATAGCCAAATGAAACAGAATATTTGCATGTCTACGCAATTTAGTAATTGAAAGTAATTGAAAGTAATTGTTAAACTTCCACTGTTCAGGTACTGTATCCAAATTACAATAGATTTTTCTTTGAGAGATGCAAAATTGGAACATGCTGAGAGAGGTTATATCAACATCTGGAAAGTGGCTTTGAAATCTTATATTGGAAACATTACATGAGAAGCCAATATAACTACTAATGGGCTCTATAAACAGTAAGGAAAATGTATTATGAATTATATTTATATTTTCTGGGAATAATCATTGTGTATGAAACTTCCTTCAATTAAACACATACTATCCCAATTACAACATGCCCTATCAGCTATGAACAGTTTATCAGCATGTTCAGATTTCAAAACAACATCTGTAAATATATTAGTCTACCATAAAATGTCTCAGTGCAGATATATTTGCTAAATCAACTATGGAGTTCACCAACATCACCCACAAGTGCCAAGTAGAGCCAAATGATTAACAGGCAAGACATTTCTCAGCCAAGTCATTAATTCGTGGGAAGGCACAAACCCAACGAGCCTTAAGTAGCTGTACTGGTCAATCAAAAATCACTTGCCTGGATCTTTAAACCCCCAAAACATGCTTTTGGTTATGAATTCTGCAAAATAAATGTTTAAAGATCCAGTCAAGTGATTTTTGATTTAACAGTGTGGTGATTTAGAGGAAATTTGCTTGTGAAGATGACCGTTGATGGCGGAGGGGAGATTCTGGCCGTGGCTTTCTGCGTGCACCTACACATTATGATCTGAGAGGATATCAAGATGTATGGAAGACGTGCAGTAAGAATTGACTTTTAGATGTGCTGGTCCCAGAAAGTCCATGGGACCCAATGTAAAAGTGAATCGTATGAGCTTCTGAAAACTCTCAAACTGCCACAAAAGCTCATAGGTTTCCACATCTTTAAAGAGCTTCACTATTAGACCTATAATGGCTACAAAAACATAAGATAAGGAACATAACCTGAGCAATCTTGTGTATCACAAAGATGCAAAGTTGGATGATTCGGGTGAAAATGATGTACGTGGATGGCCATTTTTTGGAGAAGCATTGACCATCATTGCTCACACTTAGGTGGTACTAATAACTATTGCTCATGATTTGTTAATACTGCACCTAAATCGCTGAAAATGCCAGATGTTTGCTGCAGGGCTGGCGGAGAGTCAAGAATTGTCGAAACGGCTGTATGTAGGTATTATGGAAGAGTGCAATAGGAGCGAGAAGTACAGGACGTGAAAAACATGTAGGAAATAGGTAGGAAGGAATCGCTAAGTCTACAGAAAAACTAAAAATAGCTTGTTCATAAAGGAGGAGAGGTTCAAGCATGGAATTTCTAGTGACAACAGCGGCAACTCACGTTTTTCTTGCACCAGTGATGCCACTGACCTGCTCTGTGGATAAGCAGTGGCAGTTAATAATTATACAGCACAAAAACCATGTTTTCCGACTGTGCAATTGCTATCACCCTTATTCAATATTCTACTGTATGAAGAAGGTTCGGCTCCACTCAAATGAATAGAACTAAAATGTTATCCCAGGTCTTAAAACATCCTCAAGTTAGACACCTGCCAATATAAGTAGGTATAATATGTTGGATGTCAGTGGTGCACACAAATAATGTTTGGGTCACGCATTCAGAACAAAACAAGATAATACAGATGAAATGACACTTAGCAGAGTGGCTTTGTTAATTCGAAATTACAGAACATCATGCACCATAGGTTTTACAATTATACATATTTTACATGATATAGAAATATAAGTTAAAACGATTTATACCAATACCCAAATTATGCAAAGGAAAAGATTGCTGCAGTGCTGTATATGAACAAATGTTCCCACGCCCCCAAAACACATTCTAGAGGACATTAAAAAGTCCAAAGAGAGAAGCAGATGACATGCTAGGATTTATATTGATAGGGCCCCATATCTTACCTTGTTTTCTTTTAATCCGAAAGGTATCCAAAATCATATTTATTTTCTAAGTCAATTACATAAGGTAATTGGAACAGTTGACTGCAACTATAATTGAGGCCCGATATCAATGTAATACTTCAATGTCAAATTAGATGTCACCTCAATATCTGAGTAGATTTAACAAATCCTTACAAATGTCTTCCTCAAAGTTGATTGTTAGTAAAAGTACTGAATGTATTGTTGGATTGATTTTGTCTACATCTTTCTTTAGTAACGTAGATTGTGTTTCTACTTGTAATGTCCCTACCATAAAACATGTAAATGTTTAAAACGTGACATTTACATTCACTGCAATAAAGTAGAACCTAGTTGCAATTAGAACTTATTTACAAGAATCACCATTTAGAGCTAAATCTCCGACTACGGCTGGTGAGGTTTAATTAAAGATCCTCAGCGGTCTAGAAGCAGTTGTGGGCTGAAACCGGAGCAATGCGGCCTTTGTTTTTTGTGTTCTACAACTGTGCATTAGATCTGGAAATAAACCTCACCACTGAGATGTTTAGAAAACTGTAATGTTGTGAACATTCTGCAAACACAACAACAGACGGTGATAGGGACTTCCAGGAGAGGCCACCAGCTCAAACACCGACTGAAAGGCTCTTCGATCCAGTTCTTCGTCAATCTGGTGTTTGTAAAAGTCTATAGCCACCAGACAAAACAGGTTGATGTCCACTGGCTCTGATTTTCCCATTCTGCTGATAACATGTGGAAGGCTATGGTGGTGGTTAAGGAAAAAACAGGAAAAGGAAGATAATACCAACATTAACCACTTTACCTCTGGTGGGGCCTTTAACATTGCTTTAAATGAGGACCCTGCATTGAAATTTGTCAAGCAACAAACGACACACTAACTAAAGTACATTTTGGGATTATGGGAGTGAAGAAAGAATGGAGAAACTGGACAAATACAAAAGACATGGAAGAATTTAGCAGAAAGGAACAATTCACAGTGAGACCAAGCCGAGACATGATGTTAATATTACAACTGGCTCTCTGCTGTAGTTATTCCCATTTTGCGTGAAGATTTACAAGTTTAAAAATACAGCAGGTCTTAACAACAAAGGAGCCCAACATTGCGGTAGAAAGTAGGTATTATTTGTGATGGACTTTGAAAAAAAATTATGAGGTACTGTACATGTAAGCCTGTCTGATTTTCACAACTTGAGTATTTTATGCTTTCTAGCAAGCTAGAACATAACTACAGTATCTGTATGCACAAATAGTACCAAAGAGTATTTGTATGAATGACGACAAAAAAACCCTGAAATTACGTAATACAGTACGCAGAGGAAAGGAAAAAACCTTGTATGCTCAATAAATATATAACCAACATCTTTTCTTCCACTCCATCAATAATAATTTATGTAAAAGCGAAAGCAATGGTTCTCAAAATAATTTGATTTATGTTGTGCGAATTGAAAAAAATGATGCCGATATAAAATGTATACAAATATATTGTACGAAATGCAAATCGTTTAATCTTAAATTCGATAAGATTTTAAATCTAGGAGCTACTTTCCATTTGAACACCATCTAAATGGTCCAGTTGTGTCTGTCCCGCTATGTTTACTATAAGAATACACGGTTTATGTTGCGGTTTGCCTCCTCTGCTAACTTCTATTTAAGGCTGCTTCTGATCTCTCATAACACACTCACAGGTTGAGTTTATTGGTCTGAAGTTATCAAGTAGCAGCCTCATTTCTTTTACATGACAGGGAAAGTATATATGGTGATAATGTAACTGTTGAAGAGTTTGCTTTGCACACAAGGTATGGAAGGATTCTGTATGTTTGGAAGTGCTCTCACTGTGGAATATTTCTAGCTTGAAATAACAGGACATCTCAAACTTGTCAGCCTTTTACACAAATCAGAATAAATGCAACCTTTTGTAATCTGTACATACAGTATGTGGTTAATGTAAAAGTATTAAGGATACATTGCTGAAATCCACTGGCTAGTAGAAGCACTGACAAAAAAACAGGAAAGGCTCCACATCGCCATGGCAACTGGTGTTCTCTGAGTGAAGTTTGAAAGAGACAGCATCACCCAGTCACGTACCATAGAGGACTGTCCGGTTGCGTGCAATGTCTGAAAGACCTGTCAAAAGAAGAATGAGACAAGTTACACTACATAATATCATAGTTGGATGTGGAATCCATTGCAGGCCCATTAATGTGTTGCAGCCCCATATGGCAGCAAAGATGTTCTTGTTTCTATGCAATGGGAAGCATGTCACGTTTTGATACACAATAGAAGCTGTGAGCAATGTGACTATGAATTCATCTTCCTATAAATATATATGGCGTGGATATGTGGGACAACAGGAAAAGTTACCTTGCTCACATATGAGAACTCATTGTATCAAAGTTTGATTTCTTTGCATCAATTTCCACTGCCTATTCAATGTAATCTGACCGGTCAGTCCTAAACTAGTGTTAACCTTAAGAAACTTGCATCAAATGTAACAAAAACATCTGAAATTTAAGACGCACAAGACTGAATATAAAAAAATACATACATACATACATACATATATATATATATATACTGTATATATATATAACAACATAGGGACAGCCGCCAACATCAGGTTTCAGAAATAATCAGCACAAATCAATTAATGTAACATGCATATCGGCAGGATATTGGCTGTTTCTCCCCCCCCCCCTCTCCCCCAAACATGGTCTGGTACAGGGCTCTGAGAAGAAGTATGAGAACCACTGGCCTAGTGCATTTTATGAGGCAACAAAAGACTTTAATTAGAAAGCATGAAAATAAATATTGTGCATTAACAGTAAATGACGCACTTTAACATGTTTTAGATTTAAGATGCCCTGCATCTGGTCTTCATTGAAGACGTAGCTGCTGCTTACTCATCAGCTTTAAATTAAATTGCCAAACATGTAAGAATAGCATCGCTTGGACGGAGTTTATACAAGAACACAAGTCAGAAGAACTTATTACTTTCGTAATTCACCTCTGTTCAGTTCTAAATTCTGGAATCTACAGTATTGGTGGTGTCAGCTATCCTACTCTATCTTTAAAGCTCGTTCGTTTTATATATTGTGTGTGCAGGTGCAGTGTGTAGCTCTGTGCTGAAAGATGTGACAGTACTGTCATGCATGCTTTATTTTTAAACACAATTCACTATATATGATTCACAGCCTGGAGCACTTATCTCTGATTCATGGCATGTAAAGCACATGCAGACAAGAATTCTGTGAGTGACGAGCGCCCAGCTGTATCCGTGTGTAGTTCTGCTCAACAAGTGAGGTTTCTTATACATTCTAACTTGGCTCAACATGTCTGGATGGACTTTCTATACTTGCCCTTGGTGGGTGTACACAGGGAACCAACACTTGGTTGTAAATAGTTCCTGACACAAGGATTAATCCATTATGGTAGGGATGGCCAACTCCAATCCTCAAGAGCCAGCAACAGGCCAGGTTTTAAGGATATCCCTGCTTCAGCCCAGGTGGCTCACTCACAATGACTGAGCCACTGATTGAGCCAACTGTGCTTAAGCAGGGATATCCCCAACACCTGGCCTGTTGGTGGCCCTTGAGGTGGCCCTTGAGAATTGGAGTTGGCCAGCCCTGCACTATGGGTAGCATTAGGTTTGCTGCAAGTGATATTGGATAAGTAGTGGAGGAAAAACACTTCAGGAGATGCAAATCAAATATACAAAATATGCTAAATATATGACAAATAAAACTAAACTATTTAATTAACAAGCAATTAATAAACGCTCTCAAAACAGGCTATCCAACTATCGGTTTTATAAAATTGGTTTATAGCAATGCGTGAGAAAATTAGTCAACCTGCTATACCCTTTACCTTTAAGAAACACTGGTATGGGACATTGCTTAATGCCAATGAGTATTTTGTGAATTACTGTAACAGCAAACACACATTATTTAACACTCTTCAGTGTTTTCTGCCTTAGCCAGTTTGGCAGTCACACACAGCAAGCTGCTACACTACACTACACTACACTACACAGAAATAAAGTAGAGAATATGCAACGCAAAAGACAAGGCTTTTCAGCACAATAGGAATATGCCTCTTCAAACAGCCTCTGAAGTGGAAGTGGCGGGGAAAATACAAGCAACGTAGAACAAGATGAATTACTAGCAGAGGGGCCCAATCACAAACGAACATATCTGCCATCTGAATGTGCTTCTTGGATGAGGCTCTGAGCGATTGCAAAAAGAATAGAATCAAAACAATCAATCTTAATTTACTGCTTTAGTAAAACTGTAAAGTGGAAAGAACAACATACTGTACTGTATTCTCTCGCTGTTTATGGCATCATATGGACCAAGGTTTTAATCCTTCAGCAGTGGATTTTTCTTAGGGTGAAAATATTAAGAATTTGATGGAAGCAAAATTGTGACAAATGTATGTCACGTGTAAACCAAGCAATCAGCTGTACCCTTATGTGTGTGCAGCACAATCACTACCTACAAACTCCAGGGGTTTCATACACATTGCAAACATTGGTTAGAAGAACAATACCTTGTAAACTACAGTTGCCATGAATTGTGGGTAGGGCTGCTGGTTGGATAGAAATTCCCCAATTACTTTGTTCATTACATCTTGCGGGGGGAAAAAGTCATCCAGAAACTGCGGCAGGATCCTTGCCACGACTCGAGCTTCAAAGGGGAAACCTTTTCTGATCCTAAATACATCAGCAAAAAAAGAAAAAAAGTTAGTCAGTCCTCACAATGCATGAGCAGCAAAAGCTACAGTTGTAAGTGAATATTAACAGATAAATGAACCGCAGAAGAAAATAATGATATACTTATTTCCCTGCCCCCTCTATGGTATTATCACAGAATAATAATAATAAATAATAATCTTATGATCCTTGAAGCAGAAGTCAATTAAATTTGAAGGAATTTATGTATAATCCTTGCATGTGTTCAGTGAGGGAAGCAGCGCAGTGAGATGATTCTGCATCAGTATTTATTCACACTATCTTTGATTAGAAAATATACACATTACGGCGATAGGTCATATCCAAGTTAAATAGCTATTGTTGCATGCACTCTTATTTACTGTCAGAATGCATAATATTTCCATCGGTGGTCTGAGGGCATACAAACGAAATGGCCTAAACTTCAAAGGGCTAATATATACTGATCATACCAGTGGGAAATTTGACAAAATACAGTATGACTGAAAAGATTTCAAAGACATTTAAAAAAAATAAACATTATGATGTTCATATTAAATGGACATTACCATTGCTTATTTGCCACTGATCATGATAAAGACAGTACAAAATAAAGCAATACATAGAATAACTTGCACTATCGAGGATCTTAACTGCAGATGCCTGCGGAATACATGCACAAGGCAAACAAGACTAGCAAAAGCCCAATATTATACGGACCATTTTCACCACAATATATAAAATCCAGAAAACTTCTAGGTCCTCAACAATATATTCCAGCCTTCTCGCCACCAACAACCGTCTAATATCAAAAAAAATTATACTAATCCCACTGACAATGCAAACTTTGTGGGGTGTGCTACTTCCCAACTATCAAAATACAACCCTAACTACAATCATGAAGCTCAACCTGGGAGAAACCCCTAAAACCCAACCCTCCTACCAACAGTGCTTACAGTTTGTCCCAGGATCTGAGGAGATTACACATGCGCTCCTAATATTAAAACTAACCAGCCAATGTGGAGCTCTCCTAGGGCAAGCAAAGTTCTTATGACTCAGTGCCCCAGTCTTTGCCATACTGCTTATCTGCCTAATCAACTCTATTTGGTCTCCATGCCATATACCACAGACCAGGAAAACTGCTAGTTGTTCCAGTACACTAAAGGGGGGACAAAAACAATGTCTCCAACTGCAGACCAATCTCCCTTCTCCCAATACGGGAAAATGTGTCCACTCCCAATTAAGCGATTACTGGAACAAGACAAATTTCCTCTGGCAAATCCAATCCGGCTTTCGCACGGTAACTACCCTCTCAAACGTTTGCATCGAGATACAGTGTGGAATGGAACTGGGACAACTTACTGGTGCAATATTCCTTGATTTTGCAAATGCTTTTCATACTGTTCATCATATTATCTTATTAAACAAGCTTCAGTACCCTGGAATAGGGGAACATGCTTTAAACTGGATACACATATAGAAAGCCAGTCAGCACTACCACAAACAACCATTAATCTCATAAACCAAATCCTCACAAAATATACTCATTACCACAACACCCACAGCAATAAAAAAAAATGCAATTCACATCATGAAGCGCAAGGAGAAGCCACAAAGTTTAATCATAAGCATCAATAAATGGTGAAAAAAAACCACCAACACATGGTGAAAAACACACGCAGGGTAATGCTATAAATCAGTGTCCCCCATTCCCCCAATTCTGAGAAAAACCCAACGAACAAGGGAAAACAGGGAGGGGGGGAGAAATAGGGGAAGACTTCCCAACCAAAAGAGCACAGGCACTGAAAGATATCAGGGCTCAAATCAAAATATACCAGAGCAGCTAAACAAGCTACTAAACACACACGATGTCCAACGTATAAAGGGGGGCTACGTATCGGGCACTGTGGCCCTTCTTCAGGCCCGTTCCCACCTAGGAGTACATCACTTTTAAATGGTCCTTTAGTTTTTTCAGAAATCTTGCATAGGTCCGATCCCAGAGGTGAGGTTACGCAGCATCTGCTGATCTCTTCTGACACGCAGGTTAGCCTCAAACGAACAGACTAGCCACACACTATGGAGTGTCCATAGAAACATTGGCCCCAGGTTTGTTGGGGTTTCTCAGTATTGTGGGAATGTTTAAGTTCTTTCAGGACGTTGGCTGTCTCACATGTTAATCATGTCTGCAACTGTTAAATATGCCCATAACACATGTTGTCTAACTGTCCATTAAATGTCTTTAAATATAACGTGCAACTCTGAAAATGAGAGGCAACCCTGAAATGTATTATTTCTTGGTTAAAGATTTCATAAATTGAAACAAACAATTGCAATGGTCTAAAAACCCCCGTGAACCAGAGAAAAGAGGCCCAGTATACACTATTAGAATGCAAAATTTAACTTCCTACCCCTAACTTCCCATGAACTAAAAATACATTAAAAAAAGATGTACGTACACACTTACTATTGCCAGAACGCAAAGTAATATTCTAGTGATGCTGCTGTAACTTAAATGGCATTAGCAGTCTCTAAAATGTCAGACTCCAAACACGGATTGCAGTGCAGAAATGCACACTTCTTTCAGCACTGTGTTTCTTCTAACAGAGCACCGCTGCCCTTACCTGTCAAACAGCACAGACACTCGTTCCATGGCCACAATAACAGACTCGCTGTCTGGCGCTGCAGGACTGGGCTCGGTGGTACGACCAGGACTGATTTTCTCTTTTCCTAGATGGAGACAAAAGTAGTATCACTTGATGTAGCTTTTAGGGGTGCAGTCCCTGAAGGACCACGTTAAATTACAGTAACATGATTGGTCTGTTAAATAGGTTAAAATTGTTGCTTTAAAAAAAAAAAAAAAAATAATCTATATATACACACACATCTATCTATATATCTATATCTCTATATCTCTAAATCTCTCTTGACATGTTTGAACGCATTGTTTAGGGAGTGTTTTACTGTTTTTATTTCATTCTCATTTCTTCCCTGTCCTGCATTCTGAGTATCATTCATTAACCGTATGGGTGCGCACGCTTTGCTGCTTTAAATGGCACATCACTTAGATATTTCTCTACTTCTCAAAAAAGGCCGTATTTTTACTCTGCTCCTCCCTAAATCTCAGCTTTAATCTCTTGCTCATTGCCTTTTACCTCTGGAAGTTAATATTCCCAAGTATTTTCCAAGATAACATCCTCATTGGATTATTACCCATTTCTTCAAGTCTTGATTGGCACCCTCAATTCTGTATATATCTGGTGTACACAGCATTTTCCATTGATTTAAGTTAATATTGTAAGACACAGTCACTGAGGATTAAACAATGATTTGTATCTCCGCTCTGCAATATTTTACATTATATGGGAATTAGTAATGTTAAGCACCGCATCAAACAGGAATACTGTACATTAATGATGAGGAATACTATTAGTGCTCTACTGCAGGGGTGCGCAAACTTTATGTGGCGCCCCCCACCCCCGCCTCTTACCTGCTCTCCGGCATCTCATCTGTGGCGTCGTGATGTCACATTGTCATGGCAACGCGATGATACGATGTCATGTCACGTTGTCATGCAGTTGGCATTTGGTGTCGCCAGGAGAAGCCAGAGAAAAGATGAGAGGCAGTTACTGAGTGCCCGCGCTCTCAATTTAAGCTTTGTTGGGAAGAGCGCGGGGCCTCTAAGTGCGGCGCCTCCCCTTAGAAAATGTTGCGCCCTCCCAGTTTGCGCCCCCCTGCCCTACTGTATAACCAAGACGTCAACAAATGCTAAAGTTTGTAACAGCCCACCTGTGTACATGCAGGTGAGCATCAGTCCCAGCGCGGTCATTGCCCTGTGGGGGCTGTGCATATTGACTCTGTCAACGCTCAGTTTCACTAAAGCCTCTCCATCCAGCCTGGAGAGCTGCTCAGACAGGAGGAGACGCTCCAAGCCTCTCAGGACACAATGGTAGATAATGGATGGCGTTGACTCTTCACTTCCTGAGACCATCACACCACACATCTAAGCAAAGCAAGAGAAGTATTCATGGGTGGATAACCATTCAACAAATTGATGATATTTTGACATTCCTGAACGAGATCTATCTGTCTGAAATGTAGTGTGTGTTTGAAACCTATTCCAACTTCACATTGCAAAGCCAGTATAAGCCTGACACTGATGAGACCCAAAAGGTTGAAACAGCCACCTGTGAGCAGGTTTACTGGCTCTGCACTTATTTAGCCCAGGCTGTGCTGTTCAGCTGTGTAATGCGGCAAGCATAAGCTTGTAGGGGTCCATGGTAAAATGGATATGAAGTAAAAGGTGACACACTGTGCTCATTTGCATGTCATGTCCCAGAATCCCTGGCTTCAGTGGAAGCATTGTATGATGAGAATAATGAAAAGCAGGGGTGCAGACCTGTCAGACATGTGAATGTGCTCACAAGTGATATTTTTATTTGCTGTACACTGTAAGCTGGACTGTTTTTAATCACTTTTTTTTTTACTCACCATAATGTGTGGTTGAAATGTAATAAGAACCTGTACTAATAATTGATTCCTAAACATTTTAATTTGCTTCTTAACTGCTGGAGGGGCATCAACTACAAGCAGCAGAAGGACTGTGTATTTTTAAAAGGCGTAGTAGCTAAAGCCATGGTGCCGGAGAGGCAGGAGTCTCCCCTACTAACGGTTATCACGGATTACTCGTATCTCCTTATGCCTTAGCCAAACTTCATTATAAAATTAAGCTTCCATCTACATGAGCCAACCTTACTTTCCACTTGCAAGATGCATTTACAGTATCTTCCTGCTGACCACATAGCTCGTCATAATGTAAATCCTACCAGAGTTGTCTATGCTAATTTTGGCATCTCTGCAGAACCCTTTGCTCAGTCACATATGGCTCTGTAATGAAAGCAGGATGCATCGTATATCCCATAGGATTTGATGACGTGCTTTTTTGAAGTTAGACATTCCCCTTTAAAAACTCTTCAAACATATTCAATGTTAGCAAGCCCTTATTTAAATATACTGAAGGAGGTGTTACAGTTATAAAAAGAAATATATGCCACCAATGACCCAATGTAATATCTGAAGCGGCAGATCGCATCACCACTCACGTTAACAGAAGTGCGATTGGCCTCTTCGGACAATTTGAATTTCTTTCAGGGAGTCTGCATCACTGCACACAGCAGCACAGAGACTGCATCACTGCACACAGCAGCACAGAGACTGCATCACTGCACACAGCAGCACAGAGACTGCATCACTGCACACAGCAGCACAGAGACTGCATCACTGCACACATCAGCACAGAGACCGCATCACAGCACACATCAGCACAGAGACTGCATCACTGCACACAGCAGCACAGAGACTGCATCACTGCACACAGCAGTACAGAGACTGCATCACTGCACACAGCAGCACAGAGACTGCATCACTGCACACAGCAGCACAGAGACTGCATCACTGCACACAGCAGCACAGAGACTGCATCACTGCACACAGCAGCACAGAGACTGCATCACAGCACACATCAGCACAGAGACTGCATCACTGCACACAGCAGCACAGAGACTGCATCACTGCACACATCAGCACAGAGACTGCATCACTGCACACATCAGCACAGAGACTGCATCACTACACACATCAGCACAGAGACTGCATCACTGCACACATCAGCACAGAGACTGCATCACTGCACACATCAGCACAGAGACTGCATCACTGCACACAGCAGCACAGAGACTGCATCACTGCACACATCAGCACAGAGACTGCATCACTGCACACAGCAGCCCAGAGACTGCATCACTGCACACAGCAGCACAGAGACCGCATCACTGCACACAGCAGCACAGAGACCGCATCACTGCACACATCAGCACAGAGACTGCATCACTGCACACATCAGCACAGAGACTGCATCACTGCACACATCAGCACAGAGACTGCATCACTGCACACATCAGCACAGAGACTGCATCACTGCACACAGCAGCACAGAGACTGCATCACTGCACACAGCAGCACAGAGACTGCATCACTGCACACAGCAGCACAGAGACTGCATCACTGCACACAGCAGCACAGAGACCGCATCACTGCACACAGCAGCACAGAGACCGCATCACTGCACACAGCAGCACAGAGACCGCATCACTGCACACATCAGCACAGAGACCGCATCACTGCACACATCAGCACAGAGACTGCTTCACTGCACACAGCAGCACAGAGACTGCATCACTGCACACAGCAGCCCAGAGACTGCATCACTGCACACATCAGCACAGAGACTGCATCACTGCACACAGCAGCACAGAGACTGCATCACTGCACACAGCAGCACAGAGACTGCATCACTGCACACAGCAGCACAGAGACTGCATCACTGCACACATCAGCACAGAGACTGCATCACTGCACACAGCAGCACAGAGACTGCATCACTGCACACAGCAGCACAGAGACTGCATCACTGCACACAGCAGCACAGAGACTGCATCACTGCACACATCAGCACAGAGACTGCATCACTGCACACAGCAGCACAGACTGCATCACTGCACACAGCAGCACAGAGACCGCATCACTGCACACATCAGCACAGAGACCGCATCACTGCACACATCAGCACAGAGACCGCATCACTGCACACATCAGCACAGAGACTGCATCACTGCACACCGCAGCACAGAGACTGCATCACTGCACACATCAGCACAGAGACTGCATCACTGCACACAGCAGCACAGAGACTGCATCACTGCACACAGCAGCACAGAGACCGCATCACTGCACACATCAGCACAGAGACTGCATCACTGCACACATCAGCACAGAGACTGCATCACTGCACACAGCAGCACAGAGACTGCATCACTGCACACAGCAGCACAGAGACTGCATCACTGCACACAGCAACACAGAGACTGCATCACTGCACACAGCAGCACAGAGACCGCATCACTGCACACAGCAGCACAGAGACCGCATCACTGCACACAGCAGCACAGAGACTGCATCACTGCACACAGCAGCACAGAGACCGCATCACTGCACACATCAGCACAGAGACGGCATCACTGCACACAGCAGCACAGAGACCGCATCACTGCACACATCAGCACAGAGACTGCATCACTGCACACAGCAGCACAGAGACTGCATCACTGCACACAGCAGCACAGAGACTGCATCACTGCACACAGCAGCACAGAGACTGCATCACTGCACACAGCAGCACAGAGACCGCATCACTGCACACATCAGCACAGAGACTGCATCACTGCACACAGCAGCACAGAGACTGCATCACTGCACACAGCAGCACAGAGACTGCATAACTGCACACAGCAGCACAGAGACTGCATCACTGCACACAGCAGCACAGAGACTGCATCACTGCACACAGCAGCACAGAGTCTGCATCACTGCACACAGCAGCACAGAGGCCGTATCAAAGGAACAAAGGGAAGTACAAATGTAACAGCTGCTCTTAAGTGTTTAGTACAGGGGCGGCCAACTCCAGTCCTCAAGGGCCACCAACAGGTCAGGTTTTCAGGATCTCTCCGATTCAGCACAGGTAGCTCAGTCAATGACAGCCCCCTGCGCTGAAGCAGGGATGCCTTTAAAACCGGATGGTGGCCCCTGAGTACTGGAGTTTGTCACTCCTGGTCTTGTACACAAGTATTTCCAGTCCACATTTTTTTTTTTAACGCAAAACACAACCAATTACTAATACAGATAGTGCCAATCAGGGCACTATCGCAGTCAACTTCCACCGACTTCAATGAGGGTTCTCCATGCAAAAATTTGACGATTGCCCGTAACACAGTTTTATGAATAACCCTGTTTCTATTACTCTACTTTAACATGAATTTGTCAATTTCTGTCACTAACGCATCTCGGGAAGCACCGAAGCGACCAAATCCAACAAGCAGCTAATTAAGAAATGGAAGGGGATGGATTAAAGCCGCTCTGGGTAGATTGATTGTGATATGAAACTTTCAATCCTACAGATGACTAAAATCTGATGCAGAAGGCTTATAACAAGATTCAAATGAAACAGCCTTATAACAGGATTTTGAATATAAAGTTGCCCTGCAGGCAATGTTATGAATGAAACATGAAAAAATGTAATATATATAATATATATTTTAAGTTATGGTGGGTGAAAAGGGCAACAAAAAACCTCCACTGTAAGCATATAGCCAAAGTATATCACGTGTGAGCACATTCACATGTCTTAGGCTAAGGCCCCGCTCCCTCCGTCAGCGCTCCCGCACTGCAGACAGGCGGGGCGCTGACATACAGAGACCGCGATATGCGGTCTGTAGGGAGCGGGAGCCGGAGCGGGAGGTGGAGGAAGTGGGAGGCTTGAGCGGGAGGGGGGGCGTGGCTTGAGCGGAGGGACCCGCTACTCTCCCCCCCCCCCTCCCTCCACGGGCTCAGGCTGGCACTCATACACACATGCAGGCACACACACACACACACACACACACACACACACACACACACACACACACACACACACACACACACACACACACACACACACACACACACACAGAGGCAGGCACTCACGCACTCAGGCACACACATACACAAACACAGAGAGGCACTCAGACACACACATACATACACAGACAGGCACTCACGCTGCTTTCCCTCCACACTTCTCCCCGCTCCCCGAAGCCTCTCCTCCTCCCGAAGCCTCCCCTCCTCATTGGCTCACAGCCCCACCACGTGACGCGTCAACGCTAGGGATCACAATTCTCTTGTATCCCGTAGCGGCTGACGCGTCACAGCGTGTAGTGAGCTGTGCAGCCAGGGGGGACCGGGACCGGCTCGGCAGGATTCCCCTGCTGGTGGGGAAAGCCCGTGCAGCCGCCCGCGCCTCCGGGCGCAGCGGGTCCCAGGCCTAAGACAGGTCTGCAACTCTGCCTTTCACCATCATCACCTAGCATACAGTGCTCCCATTACAGCAAGGGAATATTGCTGCAGTGGGAGAGAGACACGCGCACACACACACACACAGTCATGTGAAAAAGAAAGTACAAAAGAAAGTACACCCTCTTTGAATTCAAAGAGGGTATACACACACACACACACACACACTTTTCTACAGCTCGATAAATGCTGCACTTAATTTTGTTTATATTCAAAACAATCATTTGATACTGAAACAGAGAATTGTGCAAAATAAACAGCTTTTCAAAACTGAAAACGTTTCTAGTTTTAGGAAAGTGCACTGTAATCAACAAGAAAGTTTTCAACTTCTCTTAGCAATAAGATATCAGCTTAAGAAATTATTAATTATTAGTTTAATAAAAATATTACTAATTGTTTAAAACAAACTATGGCCACTAAACTACTTACCATTTTGGCCACAATGAACGTATTAAGTTACGAGAAGCAGCTCTATGAATTCCAAGTGTCTACCTGTAAGAAGCCCAGAACTGGGATAGAACAAAATGGCTGCTTCCGTTAACTAACGTCAGCCTCAATGTTGATTAAGATCATCATGCCTGGGATTCCGGATAGTCTCCTTTACCAATTGTTATTACCAACACACACAAAACAAGCCCAGATAGATTTCCTTCCCCCACCTAACTGTATGTTGTATTGTACCCACCTGTATAATACCTCCAGTGAATTCTGGACCAACATCTAGTGGGTAGTTCTCAATTAAGTAGAAAGCTGCAGCACACATTACCAAGACATGCTGTTGGTTATGAAGATTCACACAGCTGTAAAAAGAAGTAGAAAAGGATATACAGGCATACCCCGCATTAGCGTACGCAATGGGACCGGAGCATGTATGTAAAGTGAAAATGTACTTAAAGTGAAGCACTACCTTTTCCCCCACTTATCGATGCATGTACTGTACTGCAATACGTGCATAACTGATGTAAATAACACATGTGTAACATGCTCTATAGTCTCCCCGCTTGCGCACAGCTTTGGCACAGGTAGGGAGCTATTATTGCTGTGCAGGACGTGCTGACAGGCGCATGCGCGAGCTACTGTTTGCCTATTGAGCGATATGTACTTACTCGCGAGTGTACTTAAAGTGAGTGTCCTTAAACCGGGGTATGCCTGTATAGATAAGGATATCTACATCCCGACTCTTGCGTTCTGCTCAAGGATGTCTTCTTTCTACCCCCTTTGTATCTAAAGCCCTCTCCCGCCTTAAACTTTTTTCACTGACTGCCCCACACCTCTGAATGCCCTTCCCCTCGGTAACCGACTAGCACCCTCTCTACCCACCTTTAAGACCCACCTTAAGACACACTTGCTTAAAGAAGCATACGAATAGCACTGTTAATATTCTGAACACATGATACATAAAGCTTGGCCCCCTGCAGATGCACTTACCAGAACTCCCTCCTGCTGTCTCTGTACGTTCTCCCTACCTACCAATTAGATTGTAAGCTCCTCGGGGCAGAGACTCCTCTTCCTTAATGTTATGTTTATGTCTAAAGCACTTATTCCCATGATCTGTTACTTATATTATCTGTTATTTATTCGATTACCACATGTATTACTACTGTGAAGCGCAATGTACATTAATGGCGCTATATAAATAAAGACATACAATACAATATAGATAAGGATATCTATCTCTAAAAAAAATGGAGCATGCAATTATACGAGAAGCACTTCAGCATAATGCGTGTACTTCTTTATATACTTTTAATGTCAATCTAAAAAAAATGTGCAGCGTTCCCCACAGCTGTTTCCACGCTTTTCAGTTGACTAAGCACTGTACATCTAAGGCTACTGCCCCAGTGACTGCACGCGCTAAGGAGCGGCTGGCGGCACACGTGGCCTTCACCTGAGTGATCTGAGGACTTCAGTCACGCGGCTGGTCCGACTTCATTGGCTGAGCCACCGTCGTGACCATTGCTCGGCCGCCGCACCAAAAGTCACATTTAACTTTTCAAAAAGTGGTTGTGCCATCGTGCATGTGCGATGGCGCACTGACAAAGGCCTGTCCCATAGAGGGCCGTCTCTTTGTTTGCGCCACGCGGTCACTGGGCACGAGGCCATAGTCTACAGCAGGGGTGGTCAACTAAAGTCTCTTAAGGGCCACCAACAGGTCAGGTTTTCAGGATATCCTTGATTCAGCACAGGTGGCTGTCATTGATTGAGCTGCCTGCGCTGAAGCAGGGGTTCCTGAAAACCTGACCTGTTGGTGGCCCTTGAGGACTAGAGTTGCCCACCCCTAGTCTACAGCCTCCTGTGTCTCAGTGTATAAAGTAGGCTGGGATTAGTTTTGTTGATTTTTCCATGAATGGAAAATAGAGGGCCCTTCCAGCTGAACCTGGCTTTTTTCAGCTCAAGGAACTCCCCGGAAACCGAAATAATTACCACGGTAGCTGCCGGTGTCGGGCTCCCTTCTGGGAAAATAATATGGCGGCTCAAATCTCCGGGGCGAATAAGAAACTACAACCACCATTTTAAATGTTGCCGGGATTTAATGTGCATGTAACGT
Organism: Ascaphus truei; assembly: GCF_040206685.1. Classification (NCBI taxonomy): domain Eukaryota; kingdom Metazoa; phylum Chordata; class Amphibia; order Anura; family Ascaphidae; genus Ascaphus; species Ascaphus truei. Next base: position 510,742,876 of record NC_134483.1, read on the forward strand.
GTGTATGTATGTAAATGTTGTGCAGTGGTTGAAGAACATGCTGGCGTTAGGGGGTCAGTAGCTATAAATGGCAGGGAGTACCACATTAAGCCCTTGACTGCCAGAGAGGCAACACAGTGCTCTGCTAGCAAACAGGGTCACACGGTGGGCTTAGAAAAGATTTGCCGGCCGGACTCCCCCCTGACGTGCTGTTGTACAATTTGAGCACAGGACTCTTGGCAAAGTGAGAAGCTGTGCAGAGCACTTACTGTGCTATCCCTCTCAGATTAGAAAGCAGATATTCGCTGATGATTGGAATGAGCTGCTTCGCGGTTTCATCCAGCAGGTCGCACTCCAGGATGTAGAGGATGCCGTGCAGAGCTCCAATGCGGCTTGGCATATGCGTGCTGCGTAGCGTTGTCTCTAACAGACGGCTGACGGGCTCTGCAACAGCCTTATCCTGAGGCACAAAACAAACACAAGCAGTTACCCAACAAACCTAACACAAGCAGAGAACACTCCTTTAAGTACACTACTAACTCTGCACAATGTAACATTACTTCCTGAGTAGACAAGTTTGATTTGGTTTTTACTCCGACAGACCTCAAAAATCTTCAGTGAAAAATCACTTCAAATTCCCCAACAAAATTTCTGTGGTGTGGTTCATGGTTCATGGTTGGTGTAAATTGGTGGATTTTAATCTAAACCACACATAACTTTTTAAATTGATAGAAAGACAAACAGATTATTAAGAGACAAATGTATCACCCATCCAAATCTTCAATTTTCCATGCAACAGACACCAGTGTATTACTGTAGATAACGAAAGTCTTTCCTCTTGGAAGAAAAACAAACAGGAGGAGCCCGTTGATATTTTATTAAAGTTTTGCACAAAACACCATTTAGCAATCAGAACACTACTTTTCCTGTTTACATTGATGGAGCAAAGCATATGTTACATTAGAACTGCCCCTGGACTGGAGTATAGTGAGGATTGCACATTCCCCCTTGAGATGCTTCCTGGTGCTGTAATAGCATTAAGGCACTGTTCAGCTTTGCTTACTAATCAGACACATCTAGCAGACTTGAAACAGTATCACTAACTATTCTCTCTTTATATACATGAGAGCTTATTTCATCATTTAGCTTTTATATGCAGAATTCCCAAACCTTGTGACAGATGGAGGAGTGAAGGCAAGACAGCCCTCAGGTTGTTTCTGCGCATCTTACCATTCCTAGCACAGCGGCCGCTTTGCAGATTGCTGGCACCAGGTACTGATTGAGAATTTCATCCTCTGATGGGTGCTGCTTATGCAGTTCTGTTAAGGCTGTGTACATCATCTCAAACTGATTTCTTTCGGTGAATAAATCAGACACTGCGAGGAGCTGGACACAAATAAAGTAAAATGTAGCACTGTAAAGATTACAAGCTAGAAGTACAGAATAGCAGTTCCCATGCATGTGTATGTTATACATTGTTACCATGCTGTACAGTATAGCAGTTCCCATGCAAGTTATTGTTACACATTTCGTCACCATGCTGTACAGTATAGCAGTTCCCATGCAAGTTATTGTTACACATTTCGTCACCATGCTGTACAGTAGGTCTGTTTTCAACTCTAGTTTTTCCCTGCTCACTTTTTTCAGCGGTGTATTTTAGTGTTATAAAATGTGCCCCAAACATAAAATATGTCTACTAATACGGCACCTTTCACTTGGTGACATTAGGAGATCTCAAAGAACTTTGTCTGAGAAAGTTCGCCAAGACCGCTTTTCTGAACAGACCCTTTGGGTATGAAAAACCACGCTGTCTTTCCTAGTGGGATGGAGCAAATGAGAATAAACCACACGAGCAGCCATGTGAACACTTTACTGCAGGCTGTGGGCCTTTTATAATAAAAATAAATAAACAGGGGAAAAAAACAGGGTTAGTAATCTTAACATAAGCAAAATGTGATGCCAAATGTAATTTTTGTGGGGGAACTCCTCATTTAATACCGTCAGAGGCAGGGGGAAGAGAAATGCATTGCTAACCCATACTGCACTTGAGGGGTTGAAGCTAAAATTCCCATCCAAGGTGTTCTTTTAATAGATTTCTATAGATGAGACCGCACCGAGTCTCAGATTATTTTTCCATTGACAAGCCTATGAAGTGGACCATGATTTGGTAGAGGACATAGCTGCTGATAACAGAGTATTACTTCCAGGTCTCTCCATAAAGTACAATGTGACATGGCTACAAGAACTGCGCATTACACAGAGTACATAATAAAATCAAGGCACATTGTGCAAAGATAACTCACCGATCTCACCACCTCACTGATCAGGATAACGGGCGTCTTTTTCCCTGTGTTTGTGGGAAGAATCCACTGGCTGTACAGTTCGAGTAGGAATTGGGAACAAGAGTGTATGTCAACCCCAGCACGATGTTTCCTACAAACAGATATCAAGTGGGAGAAAATGTATACATTTACACAGGAAGTAGGTAAACCAATACAAAAATACTAATCTGCAAAAGAAACATACATTATGCAGTATAACCCACTCCCCAAACCAATAGGGAAAAAACACCTTGATGCACAGTTAAAATGATGAAATTTGCCTTCTTTTTTGAGCAACGTTCAAGGTTGTGATGCTTGATACATAAATACAAATGAATAAAGTAAAAAAATCCATCTTCCTGAGGACCTGTCGCTCAATGCCAAGTGAACAGCATTCCAGCTGCTAGTGCCACGGGGAGCAGAGGCAGGACCTCAAGCACACCACGCTCTCTTTCCCAATTACACCTGGTGTTTCCACTCTCCCCTTTCCTTGAAAGCATCTTAGGACTCTGCTTATCACAAAAATATTGATATTTTTTTTATTGTTAACAGATATCACAAGGGAGGTAGCTAGTGCCATCTTCAGACGAAAAAATGTCTGGTTAAATTCTGTTGAGCAAAATGCACACATTAAGGTCATTTTACCATGGTCTTCAATATTCACATGGTAACACTGGAAATCAGGAAATATACATGGTGATTTTATGAAGTCGTGAAATTAATTTAAACATGGATAACAGCAAAGAGAGCAAGACCAGATTATTTTGTGAGTCTCCCTATGTAGGAAGTTTTTAAAGCTCAGTGGCTTGAAGTCATTTCAATATGACACTACCCATTTATGCAATGTATGAAGACTGCAAAGATGCCAGACCTGGAGTTTATAGGCGAGATTGGTGGTGATGAAGGGGCAGGGATGTCATTATCATCTTCTTCATCTTCATCAAGTTCTTCTTCTCTCAGTGGGGTGATGTTATTTCCCAGCCAGACGGAATGAATGGAGACCTGAAACAAATTAATACCCATTTCAGTCTTCAGCATGAACATGAAGGGTGGGAGAACGTACTGTGCGCGCAGGAAATTAGCGTTAACCATTTAAAGCGGCAGAGCAACTTTTATGGAGATTCCAAACATACATACCAGGAGTGGCCAGCTCCGGTCCTCAAGGGCCACCAACAGGTCAGGTTTTCAGGATAACCCTGCTTCAGCACAGGTGGCGCAATCATTCTAACTGAGCCACCTGTGCTGAAGCAGGGATATCTCGAAAACTTGACCTGTTGATGACACTTGAGGATCGGAGTTGGCCACTCCTGATATAGACCATCGCTTTTTTTTTAAATGACGATGTCACATGATTGACATTAAAGCTTAATACATTTAGGTCATCTGAACCAAATTCCTCTTTTCACTCGCAGTCTCCCACACTCTGCAAGAGTTGCTTAGCATTAAGACACGGTCTAAGCCACCAAGCACTCCTCCTGCACTCACATTCACACTCGCCAATCACTCTTCCATACACACCAATCACCAGTAGTTTTTCCTGTCAAGTTCAGCAATCTGTTTTTTTTGGGCTTGCTGAAACGAATCCAATACATGAATACACTATAATCACCATGAAAGGTGCTCACTTGGTCTCACCTGCCCTAATTTATAGTTCATATTCCCGATTTCACGCTCAGTATTGATCTGCAACAAGAGTTTATCATGGCTGATCAGAGCGCCTGTGAAACAAAAAGAGAAGGAAAAATAAACATTTTCGCGACAAACAGTAATTATGTAAATCAACTGGATTAGCCGTTTATCTGAAAAGACAGATTCTCATTGTAACAAAGCACATTTGACTAATACAGTGTGTGTACTGTATGAATGTATTTAAGGGTGATAAGAAGCAGGCACACCAGGTTTTGGATAAAATAAATGTGATATCTTTTTCTCCAAGACCTTGAGTGCCTGCTTCCTATTGCCCTTTCATACTCACCTTTGCTGTAGTCTGCACCCAGGCAGCTAATTTAACTTTAGTGTAGTGTCTACTACCTACTACCTGCATTATATGTCTATATGTATATGTATATATGTGTACATATATGTACATATGTGTACATATACAGCATTAAGATTATAATGAGCGCATTGTGATGCCACAGAAACCGTGTCAAAAGTCTAAGCACACCACCAAACAGGTTAAACCAGGGCTCAAGGGCTACCAAAAAGTGCAGATTTTCAGGGAAATACATACTTAAACTAGGTTAAGTATGCGTTATACTGTATAAATCCTAAAAACCTGGGGAGAAGGTAGCCCTCGTGGACTGAACTTGAGCACCACTGTGTTAAACCACGAAGCAGGAGGATCATACGTTTAAATACCTTTTAAAGCAGCTGCCCTGGTTTGCAAACAGGTTTTAAAATGTCATTGCAGCAGGGTAAAAAAAACCTTCAAGCTGACACACAAAAAAGGCAAAAATGTTAAAGTAAAATGAAAGTTGACGCTGCTGCTAAAATCCCCAAAGTCTGTCATACAGACCGTCAAAGTTACTCAGGAACAGGAGAGAGAAGGGAAGCACTCAGTATGGAGCACAATTGCCTTCAAATAAGTGTCGTGCTCACAACTGATAACAGATAGGGATAACATTTTGGGGCATCCACCCCTTCATCACAAAGTTGCCCTACTCCATTCCATGGGTCCCCATTCTCTTTGATATTGTCCCAACCCTTCCCACATCAATCCTAACCGCCTCCCTGCCATGCCCCCTACCAGTGGTGCACTCTCTCCTTCTGGCCTGTGCTCATCGGTTCCCCGCACTGCCTTTTGGGAAGTTACTAGTCTGGCTTTGGCAGTTAACCCCATCTGTTTATTTTATACGGAAGATGCCACCTTCCTGCCCCGTGTGTACAAGTGACTGCGTTCCTGTAAGCAGCAACACTGAGTGAAAAGATGGCTGACTGGCTATTCATCAGTAAGTGAATAACGAACACTGGTCAATAAATGAAAGTTGGCATATGTGTAAACTTACTGCAAGTGTGTCCAACACATGGAATGTTTAGCGCAGGCAGTGGAAAAGATACCAAGTCATGTTATACCTATATGCTAGTGTATATATGTATGTACTTTGTACTGTGTGTATATGATAAACATGAAACAGTGACTTAAGCTGGGGTACTAGATTGGATGACAAAGATGCCAAGGAGCAAGTAGGGAGAAACCACATACTTACTGCATTAAAAAAAATAAAAAAAAATAATCAGATCTCACCACCCTGGGGAATTGTATGCAGAGCTTAGTCTATTGCTTTCCCAAAGGAGTCCCAGCTTGTACTTCAAGCAAAAGTACCTGTGGTTGGAGCAGACAGACAAGGAACAGGGTCCCACGCCTGATATGAATGATGGGTTGCAATATTGTCCCTTTTTGAGATCATCGCTTGTATTTCTTGCTCCATAATTCCTCTCACAACACTCAACTTTCTGCCAAATCTAGAAGAAAAAAAAAGTAACCCTTAATCACAGACGTGTTGCAGCTTTGCACCCCAAATCATAAAAATGTGAATATATATCTATCTATATTTATATTCCCACAATGTGGCTAATGTATCAAGTGGCGCATAGGAAATATTTGGCACGGATATGACGCAGACATTTATCATTTGAAACAGTCTATTTACCAAGACAAATTTTTGTCATGTACTGTACGCATGAAGCATCAAGTCATATAATTGGATCTATAAATCGGGGCAAATTGCAGCGGAGTAACATTTTTGCGCATCGCATATGGGTAAACGATATGGATCGTAGATTTTATTGTTCGTGCATCAGGGAAATAAAAAAACAACACAAATGCGTGAATTTAATCCGCCAACTTTTTCCTGGTATAAAAACAAACTTCGGTGTTGTTTCTCTAGGCGTATAGTAAAAAGTGTGTGGATATAGACCTACTCATGTTGTGGGACAAGTTTATTAATTGAACAATGCATATATGCAGGTCTTTTCCTCTCCCCGGCTCTCCCCTCCCTATTGTCGGCCCCAGTCGCATGTAGCAACACCTTATCATGGTACAATAAATACTATACGACACAAAATTTGTAAGGCAAGTACGTTTTTTTTGGCATTTCAGTTTATGATGCAAATATAAACTTAAATAATTCAGTGGATACGTAGACCCTTCTCTTAAGGCTGCGCTTATAGTGCCGGCGACGCGACCGAAAACAAATGCATTTCCGCCGCCGCATGCGCTTATAGTAAGCGCGACAATGCGACGTTACCGTTGCGAAAACTGGTAGCCGGCAATATTTGATTTTTCAAGGGCTTTCGCCTCATGTGACAGACCCTGAACCAATCAAATGCCAGGAAGCCCACGCCGCCACAGCGCGAAATATAACTTTCGGGTGACGTCATCCGTCGTGTCGCCATCGCCATCGCCGGTACTATAAGCACGGCCTTGAGACAGTGTTTCTTAAATCAGAGTGGCTCATCCAGTAAACTTCCAGTACTCATCAGTGGTTGTTAACTAGAATGTGTGTTAACAATCACTAACAGCTATCACCGGCTACTGAATAGCACAAACCGCTCTCGTCTAGAAATGTGGGATGTACATTATTTTGTCCATCATAAATAGCAAAAATGTAGCTTAAGGAGATACTAAAACGAACTACCGTAGGCATTCCATAAATCAATTCTGTGTCTCTGCTCTAATGTTAATCTTATGGGCGACAACGAACAGACAATAGGCTATGTGGCCATGTTGCAGTGCTACCTATAAAAAGGGTATCAATTACTAGACATGGGCTAAATAGATTAAAAAAAAAAATTCTAAATGAAATAGGCATTGATCACTAAAACGGCCACACTTGTCAATAAAGTTCACATTTTACAATGAGTGGCTTAGTTTATGGTCGCGCAGACATGTCACTGAACCTGTAATGTATATTGTGACTTCTTACTGTACCAATATGAAAATGATTAATGAACGTTTACATATAAACAAACATGTGGTCTCAGAAGTCTCTCACCTGTATATAACCCATATTAAGAACTTTGTCCAGGAAAAATGCAGGTGTTGGGATATAGATATGTATATGTATAATAAATACAAAGTAATGTTATATACCCCAAAAAAACATACCTTGTATCAAGTGCCTTCAATATCTTGTTTCGTGGCTGCTGCTCTAGGCAACTAATGGCTGGATTGCCTGCAACTGGAATGGTCATTGCACTGAGCACTAGTGATGTGATGGCTTGTACTGCCAAGACATTGATTTGGGTCCTCTCTGTGTCTTCCTAAAGACCAAAATGATATGTTATACATATATGTATATACACATGCAATTTCAAACATCTTTACCCAACCTAGAAAATAAAATGAATCAATTTGTCCTCTTTAATCCCTCCATCTCCATTCACAGATTTCTCCTCCTCCCTATAAAACCACGGAGTAGTAATGCTATAGCACAGGTTATGCTAATACTACACCATATTTTTGGGAGCTTTCTAATAAAAAATAAATAAAAAATGGCAGCAACTGCAAATGTTTTTATTATTTGACCTTTAGTTAAAGAATTAGGTTATGCACACTGTCACTGCCTTGGCCTAGGGGTGCTCAACTCCAGTTCTCAAGAACCCCTCCCCCAACAGGTCAAGGTTTAAGGATTTCCCCGTGTCACCACAGGTGGTTCAATCAGTGGCCGTGTCAAAGACTGAGCCACTGACTGATTGAGCCATTGAGCCACCACTGCTGAAGCAGGGATATCCTGAAAACCTGACCTGTTGAGGCGGCAGGACTGGAGTTGAGAACCCCTGCATTAGCCTGTTCAATTGTGTGACCAATACATAGGCTGATCATACGTCCCGTTTTGAACGGGACAGTCCCGTTTTTCCCCTATTTCACAATGACAATTTTGTCCCGTTTTGAGCGGCCCGCGACGGCCCTCTCCCCTTTCTGGTAGGGAAGGAGCGCGCTCCAGCGGTGTGACGCACTCCCCTCCCTCCCCCATCCGAGCCCGCTTCAGCACATGTGGGACGCGCGCGCTCCCTCCCCTCCGATCCTGCTCCTGCACATGTGGGATGCGCGCACTCCCTCCCCTCCGAGCCCGCTCCTGCTGCTCCCCGCTCCTGGCTCCCGCCGCCGCAATCTGGTAGAGGGGAGGGGGGAAATCATGTGTGGAGGAGCTGGTCGAGAGAGGCACATGTGTGGGGTAAGCAGTTGAGGTGGGGAACATGTGGAGAGAGGCACATGGGCAGAAGCTAGTGGGGAGAGGAGCATGTAGGTGAGAGGCAGGTGGAGAGGAGTGTGGTGGGGGGGGGGAGAAGCTGGAGAGGAGTGTGGTGGGGGGGAGAGAAGCAGGTGAGGAGGGGAGCATGTGGGGGAGAAGAGCAGGTAGGTGAGAGGCAGGTGGAGAGGAGTGTGTGGAGGGGGGGTTTAGAGGAGTGTGTGGAGGGGGGGGAGAGGAGTGTGTGGAGGGGGGGGGAGAAGAGTGTGTGGAGGGGGGGAGAGGAGTGTGTGATGGGGGGAGTGGAGTGTGTGGAGGGGGGGGAGAGGAGTGTGTGGAGGGGGGGGAGAGGAGTGTGTGGAGGGGGGGGGAGAGGAGTGTGTGGAGGGGGGGAGAGGGAGTGTGTGGAGGGGGGGGGAGAGGAGTGTGTGGAGGGGGGGGGAGAGGAGTGTGTGGAGGGGGGGAGAGGAGTGTGTGGAGGGGGGGAGAGGAGTGTGTGGAGGGGGGGAGAGGAGTGTGTGGAGGGGGGGGAGAGGAGTGTGTGGAGGGGGGGGAGAGGAGTGTGTGGAGGGGGGGAGAGGAGTGTGTGGAGGGGGGGGGGAGAAGAGTGTGTGGAGGGGGGGAGAGGAGTGTGTGATGGGGGGGAGTGGAGTGTGTGGAGGGGGGGGGAGAGGAGTGTGTGGAGGGGGGGGAGAGGAGTGTGTGGAGGGGGGGGGAGAGGAGTGTGTGGAGGGGGGGGAGAGGAGTGTGTGGAGGGGGGGGGGGAGAGGAGGTGTGTGGAGGGGGGGGAGAGGAGTGTGTGGAGGGGGGGGAGAGGAGTGTGTGGAGGGGGGAGAGGAGTGTGTGGAGGGGGGGGAGAGGAGTGTGTGGAGGGGGGGGGAGAGGAGTGTGTGGAGGGGGGGAGAGGAGTGTGTGGAGGGGGGGAGAGGAGTGTGTGGAGGGGGGGGAGAGGAGTGTGTGGAGGGGGGGAGAGGAGTGTGTGGAGGGGGGGAGATGAGTGTGTGGAGGGGGGGAGAGGAGTGTGTGGGGGGGGGAGGAGAAGCAGGTGAGGAGTGGAGCATGTGGGGGAGAAGCTGGTGGGGAAAGGAGCATGTAGGTGAGAGGCAGGTGGAGTGGAGTGTGTGGGGGGGGGGGGAAGAATCAGGTGAGGAGTGGAGCATGTGGGTGAGAAGTTGGTGGGGAGAGGAGCATGTAGAATCCAGAAACATTCTGTTTATTGTGTTTACTTTATTGTACTAAGAAACTGAAAACAATGATTAAAAAATATTGCCATTTTTAAGATGTGTGGAAAAAATTGAGTTCTTGCAGTTTAATTTTCAGGACTCTAGCACTGCATCACATAACGCTCCCAGATCAAGAGGGGTTTGTGCCTCCTTTTGATTTTAGGAGTTGTTTAAGTAATCCCATTTCTGTGATTGTTTAAAGCGGCGATCGGTGTACCCCCCCAACCCACTCCACCCCACCCCCACCACCCCAGTGCACAAACTGAGGGGACAGCATCATTCCATCCACTGAGAAGATCAGTTATTACTGGGTAATACATTTTTTTTATTTTAAATTCAATTGGGAGTGGGTCATTCCAGTTTGATTTTTGGGGTTAAGTAACCTCATATTACTGATTATCACAAGGAGTGTACCCCCATTCCCACTGCACTGAGCATTCTATGTGCTGAAGTAGGGTTTTCTTCATGGGGGGGGGGAAGATATGTCCCGTTTTTGTCTAAATGAAATATGGTCAGCCTACCAATACAGCAACCAAAGGTTTAACTTGCATTTTAAATGAACTATTTTCTATGTGGTGACAACGGAGATTAAACTGGCCTGTGCATTTATTGGTCAATAAAACTATGAATAAACAAATATGTTTTGACGGGTAAAAGTGTACAGGAGTGCCAGTGATTAACATGGTTTTGGCATTTATGGCCCAATAAAACGATCCGTTTATATTATGGATGTCTGGTGACAGTATCTAGAAATTCACCTCTCCCTTTGATTAGCAGAAAAGTTGAACACAAGGGCATAATTTTCGTACAGATTTTGAAATGTAAGAAATAATATCTAATATCTGATCTCACAAAAATAAGAAATATAGATTTAAGGCAGGGGCATAGTTGGACGCATGCATCGATATCAAAAATGATAAAGTATGGAGTTGCATGTCAAATATGGGTTTTACCTAAAAGATAAAAAAATTATCCTATCAAGATAAATGTCTAAACGTGTATTTTAAATCAGAAAAATACAACAGCGAGGGTAATATTATTCTAAAGGTAGAGCGTTGTGGGGTATTTTATACTCTGAAGCAAGGTAAAACAATTCTCTATCCCAGCCAAAAATGTCACATTAATAAGTTAGACACACCCACAGAAAGGTGGAGCTTATCTTTGCCTCTGTCACAAAGTTTGGGCATAAAAACCATACATTTTGGGTGTCAAAACTAGAATTCAACATAGAGTGTCAAGTCCATGACACGTGAAGTCTCATATTTCAACATCCAAGTCCTCTTTGGGAGGGAACAGATATTATTCATTGGTAACGTGCACTCTACCACTTTTCGCATATTAAATCTAAAATTGAATGTACTGTCTGGGCTCTAATTCAACCTAATACCTTTTAGAAGAGATTAAACGCACATATGTTTTACAGTAAACATGAGACCAGGAACTCCGGAGGTAAGATCGTACATTATTCTTGGTGGTGGCACCGTATTTGACACCAAAAATAGAAAAAAATATATAGTGGGGGGTAAAAAGGGAGATTATATTTTCAGGCATACCCCGCATTAACGTACGCAATGGGACCGGAGCATGTATGTAAAGTGAAAATGTACTTAAAGTGAAGCACTACCTTTTCCCCACTTATCGATGCATGTACTGTACTGCAATCGTCATATACTTGCATAACTGATGTAAATAACGCATTTGTAACAGGCTCGATAGTCTCCCCGCTTGCTCACAGCTTTGGTACAGGTAGGGAGACAGTATTGCTGTTCAGGACGTGCTGACAGGCGCATGTGTGAGCTGCCGTTTGCCTATTGAGCGAGATGTACTTACTCGCGAGTGTACTTAAAGTGAGTGTCCTTAAACCGGGGTATGCCTGTATTTGACAAACATTGTAAAATTGTAGTGCCTGGAGGTAATTTTCTACATCTATTATTTGACTTGAAGACCTGAAAACAATAATTTCTGTACCACTGCACCAGGATCCCCAGAGCTGAAATTAGCATGATTCAGCTTTGGGAAACCCCCAGTTGCAACCCTGTAAAAAAAAAATTATAAAAAAAAAAATAGGGGGTTAAAAAAAAAAAAAAATTATGGAGGGGATTGCAGCTTTAAGACCCAATTGTAGGTGCTTGAAGTTCTTTATAGACCTTCTGCCAGATATTGTATCTGCCCAGGCGCTGCACATTCATTACAGTACTCACCGGTGGCAAAGATTGCATTGTTGCCGATGAGTTTTACAATGACAGTATATCAATTTTTGGACAGTGCGGGTCATGAATTGTAATGTAGCACTTTCTTGGATATTACACCACAAGTCTTGATAAACCTAGCATAGCATCTGTATTGTACTTGAGTTATTGACCTGCATCGATTTTCACACACTGTAAATCTATTATAAAGTTACAGATACTGGTCTCAGTTTTACACTTATGTTTTATTCCCTTATTTGAATTGTATTCATTTTTTCACATTGTGGCTTTATTTTAAATGTTTTGTTAAAAGTAAAACTAAAAATATTAGCTATAGCGCACTATTTCTAGTGGACACTTCTGATATTCAGCAATTTTGCCCATCTGGTATCACTCCCCTCTCCTTGGGGTCACCTATGGGTCTTTGGGTGATTAATATATTTTCATACATTTTACATTGGTGACTGTTTTCACTTTATTATACCTGCTGTGAAGTGGGTCAGCAACTTTTATTAGCATTTTTTTACACATACAGCTCAACCCCATTATAGCGCGATCCGCTACAACGCGGATCCTCTTATAATGCGTTCTGAGCGTGGCTCCTGATTTGAGAACATCTCCTACCTTTCTTTCCCCCAGCACCACCTAGCAACTCCTGCGGCTGAGGACGCGACTCAGCTCTTCTAACATACGTGTGACTGACCCGGAAGCGGCCCAGCGTGAATGAAGTCAGCTGTTATTTTTTTACTTTCAATTTATTCATGGCTTTATTGAGAACGGACACACACACAGAGAGACGGAGACATCCCCCCCCCCACACCCCTCCTAGATTCAGTTGATATTAAGTTTACTGAAGGAGGGTTGCCCACAGGTATTGCAACAGTGTGTTTTGAAAATTATGAGGAGGCGTAGCTGCAGTTAATGAACTGAATGATAGACCTGTTGGATCACGAAAAGTTAATTTGCGCTTAATGAGCTAAAAACAAAGCTCATAATTAAAAATTTCAAAACGACTGTTTTTATTAATAAGCACATTTGTGTTAAATCTGGAAACTAGTCAAAGTATAATCTTGTTCAAGTTTCTGTGACTGGTTCTGAAAAAAGAAAAACCTATTTGCGCTTGATTTTTTTTTTAGCAAGTTTAGCCCAACATATTGGCTTTGCACAGTTAGACAAGACAATTTGTGGCTAACAAGAAAAAGATATAAAAAAAAATATGTTAAGTGCATTCCCTTTTGTCTCCAATGACCTTGTTAATCACATCAGTTGGCATGGCAACGCGGCGCCGTTTGACGCCATGTGGCCATATTGAGAAGAGATACAGGAGAAAGATGCAGGGGGGAGATGCCGCCCGCCCAGGTGAGAGAATTAAGCACCGGTTCGGCTAACTTGTGACATTTTAGGAACAGGTTCGCACGAACTGGTACGAACCGGCTGAATCCCACCACTGGATGGAAAGGTTATTGGCTGCCCTCTGGCCCTCAGTGTTAGACCATCTAACTACACCAGGGGTGGCCAACTCCAGTCCTCAAGGGCCACCAACAGGTAAGGTTTTAACGACAGCCACTGATTGAGCCACCTGTGCAGAAGCAGGAATATCCTTAAAAGCTGACCTGTTGGTGGCCCTTGCAGACTGGAGTTGCCAACTCTTGATTTACAATATACACTATGTAGTACTATTTATTTTGATGTATCCATATGAGAATAGGGAATATGTAGAAAGCTGCTAATAGCTATACAATTAAATGAAGACTAAAGGCTTTTGCAGAGAGCTCCCAATGTATTGTAATTCCACGTAAGCTTTATACATATGTACCTCTTGCTGACTTTCTTCTTGGTCCATCACAATAGGCTGAGTCACTAGCACTCCTAGTAGAGTGGCCCATGTCTCCTCAAACTGAGTGCGACTTGTCCATCCTAGGAATGCGGAAAGATGTTATAATATTGCTACAAACATCTAAATGCCACAAGCATATAATCGGCATTCAGAAGCGATGAAGCTGAATAGACAGTACTAACCACTATAAAAATGATAGGCATAAAGTAAACAATTAAAAAAACAAAAAACAGACCATGGTGTAAAGGTTTCACAATAGGTAGGGTACATGGATCATTACCCGAATATATACAGATGAGCCAATTAATTATTTACATCTGAAGGTAAGTCCCACTCAGTATTTATAGTTACAATAAACCAAGAAAAAAGGAACTTAGCCATGTTGCATCTCAATTTCCATTTTACAGGACATTTCATAATTTAACAAATACATGTATTGGTTTAAAAAAATTATATAACAGAAATCTTACCTGTGTAAGACTGATCACATTGAATACAACACACACTGGTTTTGTTAGGTGCCAACTACATACTGCAGCGGCATTACCAACGTTCTAATGATCGGGCCGGAGTTGTCAAGAACTTTATATTTTAGAAAATAAAAATGACTTGCATTGATATAAAAAATTAAACCGTTACTGGAGGATTTCAGAATAAGGAAAGCATGATCAAAGAGGGGGAAGTAAAAAAACAGTGTTTATAAAAATGTATTTCAAGGGCCAGATAGGTGGGCTTGCATCTCAATCTTGGTATTTTTCTATATGGCTTACCCAATGTATTGATGCGGTAGATAAATTCCTTAAATATTTCTTTTTCTTGTAGAAACTCTACAGGGATTTCAGGAAGTGATGTTCCGAACTCCCCCCCGGTTTTAGGGGACCAACCAAGTTTCCAGACCTGCGTAAAATGCAAAAGAAATATACGCACACATTATTTCCCATGCTGTGAAATCAGGCCAAAAAAAATCCCTTAAAATACAGATATGCATAGTATCCGGCAACAAAAAATGTTTTACTCTTTGTCAGTAATGAAAGAAATCAGGTGGAGATGCAGCACTCCAAAATAAACAGCAGGAAATACAAATTGATAGGTGGGTAGGCTCAATGAGGAATACTGGGCCATGAACAATTTGATGTTTTTTCTCTAAGAAACAAATTATATGCTACTGCTGCTTTAGAATAAAAATGGAGGTAACTGAAATGAAGAGGTGTACATTTTGCCATGTGTGGTATGGGAAGGGGCCAAAAAATCTCAGTGGTAGAAATTTGATCCCAGAAATAGGAGTTATGAGTGGCTTGCAAAAAAACCCCAAAGTACTTACCAAAGGAGGTACCCTGGTGTAACTATTGACTATGGGCAATCGAGCCAAGCTGATTATAATGTTCCTAAAAACAGGAGTGAGAAATGCTGCAATATTACTGTTCTTCTTGTGTCCAAACACCAAGACTGTCTGAAGGGAATCCACCATTTCAGCCACCGTTTCACAAGCGGTCATGATGAATGCTGGTTCTAAACAAAAAGAAACTTGTGTCAACCACACATTATAGACGTTATGATTAGTAAACCAAAAAAAAGTGACATAAACCCTCCACTGTACAGTGTACAGCAAATACAAATATCGCTTTTGAGCACATTCACGTCTCAGACAGGTTTGCTACCCTGCTTTCTCCATTATCCCTAGCATAGAGTGCTTCCACTGCAGCCAGGGATTCTGGGTAATGAAATGCAAATGGACACATACAGTGTCCCCTTATGCTTCAAATCCATTTTAACATGCATCACTATAAGCTTATGCCTCCTGCATTACACAGCATTTCAGCACAGCCTGGGATAAAGAAGTACAGTACATAAGCAATAAAACCACTCACAGACAGCTGTTTCAACCTTTTGGGCCTCTTCAGTGTGAGGCTGGTTATTCAAACCAAATTAAAGACAAAAAGAATGAGGGTACAATTCCCTCTGTGTCTAAATATATTTCTGCAACTTGAAACATTGGAAAATATTTGATCGTGACCTGTACTACGTAATATCTTCAAACACCTCTCTTCGCTTATAATAGATGGAAGAATTTGCGTGATCAACCAATTAAAGCTGATTGACCAGTGATAGATAATACACAAGGTTTTCGGACTAAAAAAAAAAAAAAAAAAAAAAAAGTAAGGGCACATTGCCATGTCTCAATTGCTTCCATTGTAATTCTCTGGCCAAGGGAGATCCATTTAGACATCCCAGATTGGGGAAACCATATGAACATAACAGAACACAAACATAGCATTAGACAATCAGACTATGGCACTGGCGGCCAGACAATTTCAAGATATGAGACATGTAGAAAGTCAAATGTAGTTTCAAGTCTTTGATGGGGTATTGCCACTCAATAAGGGAGGCGATAGGGAAAATATACTCTTTAGAAAGGAGTCCCAATGTATCTTTGAGCTTATTCCCAAAGGGTATGAATAAATCATTGGATCTAAAGGTACTCCTCTAAAAGCAATATTCTTTAAGGGCTCTTTCTCCCCTAAATGCTCCATGTCTAATATTGATTCCAAGTAACGATACATTTTGCCCTCTAAAGGATTGTGTACATATTAGTTGTTGGTGGAGGAACTTCTTGTATTATATATTTTGATTTGATATGTAATGTTATAATAATTGGGGACAGAATTCCAACTTAGATCCTAATTTTTCATTAAAGTTGTACTATAAATACACATGTAAAATAAAACATAACGAAGACGTGATAATGAAAAAAAAAAAAAAAACTGGGACCTATTTCTCCTTTAGATGGCAATATAAATTTAGATAAATACCTTTGCGTTCTAGATATTCATTTTAATCAATAATCATGTATCACATATTGTCACATTGAAATATGCTAATTTTGGTATAGTAATATTTTTTATTTATACTATTGAAATATTGGTGTTATGGATATATTGTTTTCACTATTGCACCATTGTTTCAAGATTATTCATTACATGCCTATGAATAGATCAACATGGGAGGATTATATGATCTTTATTGGATGTTGATTAATCTGTTTTCAACAATTGGATTGCACTCCAACATTATTGTATCATAGTTTTCAGTCTCTGGGTGTTTTTGTACGTATTATATATATCTCTGCGGTGGTACTCTACATAAGACTACAAACGCTGATATCTTTAATATATTTTTAATTGAATTGATGATCTACATTTCCCTGTTGCCTTTGGACCTGGGACCCTTTGGGGTATATAGAAAATATGATGGAGTGGAAACTTTATTGCCGTAGTTACAAAGCGATAGGATGCTATACCATTCCGATAATTATATGAGGTAACTACCAGTTGCCCCAGGCACTCTGATTTGAGGGGTATTTAAACTGCACTGTTTGTATATTGCATGACACACCTACCTGATGTAAGGCCGTGTACGGGCCTGAAACGCCGCTTTGTGGAGGGGCATACACCTTTATAAATAAAGGCCTCTTTTTTCACTACCCAAGTGTATAGTGTTCTGTGTGAAGTGAATTTAGATATTCTTCTACAAATTGGGAGTGTTAGTGAAATAAAGATGAGTGCTGTTTCTCTTCGGCTCTTTTCTATGTATACGAAAATGTGACCACACTTGGAGACAAGCACCTTTCCATATCAAGAGACTACTGTTGAGTCCACATTAAAGGTATTTGGGACTTGTTCCTTTATAAATCTGGGCTGGTTATTCACACGTGTGAAACTGAAAGCACAGTGCATACAGTACATACTAACCCTTCTAACAGACACACAATGACAGGAAAGGAGGTCAGTTGTTCCTTGCAAGAGCTGAAGCAGCTGTATTAATCTTGATGAAAATGAGTTTTTCAGTAAATGCCAACATGAAAGGTCTTCACAGATGTAGTTTGTACAGGAGCGTTGAAGCCCATTGTAAATAGGATTATATTTATCTACTCTGGCTTAAATAATATGGTGCAGGTGGCTGTGATATAGACAGTACCGCTCTTATCAAAAGTCAGAGGCGATGTTTATAGAAGTAACTACATGAGCACACAGGTGCAGTTCTACGGAGAATCATCCGCACCAATTTGACAAACCAGGCAAAATATTACACACATACACAAACACTAACCTGCAAATGCAACATACAAAATATTACACACATACACAAACACTAACCTGCAAATGCAACATACAAAATATTACACACATACACAAACACTAACCTGCAAATGCAACATACAAAAGATTACACACATACACAAACACTAACCTGCAAATGCAACATACACAATATGTAAACGGTCTCAGTTTTGTAATGCTACAACAGGAGGGGCCAACTCCAGCCCTCGAGAGATACCAACAGGTCCGGTTTTAAGGATATCCCAGCTTCAGCATAGGTGGCTCAAACAATCGAAGACTGAGTCACTGATTGAGCCACCTGTGCTGAAGCAGGGATATCCTGAAAACCAGACCTGTTGGTAGCTTTGGAGGACTGGAGTTGCCCCCCCTGTGCTACAGTAATGATTGCCCATTCCCAGAACCGTATTGCCTGCTCTTCCTTACTTTGTGCGGCTTCATCCGCTCCGGGGTCTTTGGCGGAGCTGTTTTTCTTCCTCTCTGGACTAAGAAGCTGGTCACCTGGTTCCACAGCAACTACGAGACACGCGCGCACACACTTTTATTCCCAAACAGAAACTACTTCAATTGTTTATTTTTTAAATAGCTGTATATTTATTGTCAAACTCTAATCAAATCGAAGGGAGAAGCTGTAAAAAGAGAAATCGCTAATAGAGAGCTCCTTCCTATCCAACAATATACCCAGAAAGACAATAAGAGATCGGGCTCAATCTACAGTAATGTCCTGTCACAAGTCCGACAGAAATGTAAAACGCCGATACATTAACTACCCATGTTAGGGAGTGCTTGCTTGTTACAAAACAGTTAGTGTAGGGTGTTTGTGGCTTTATATTTTATGATTTTTATGTATGTATACACATATTCTTATAGCGCCCACAGTATGTATGTATCTCAAAGACAATACAGTACAGGGAATTATAATAATACAATAAGCGATGTAAAGTCAGACAATGGGAGAATAAATCCCTGCCCAGAGAACTTACTCTAAGCAGTACTGTATGTGGGAGACGTACAGAGACAGCAGGTGAGGGAATAAGTGCAGTAGATGGTAGTGCTTGGCCACAATGGTTGGTAGCACTGACTGTGGGCATCAGACAATAGCCATTAGTCTGGGCTATTGGGATATATCCTTTGTTTTAATAAAAAGGTTATGCTTTTTATTTATTTTTTAAAGATACAGCAGTAGATGGAGCCATATTTGCATCTTTAAATCTTGTCCAAGTAGCAAAATGAAAACAATAAAAACATAAAAGAAAATGTTTTACACAGAAAAACATAACTGCTCCCGTTATGGCAGGAAACCAAAGCACAAATCATCTGAAATGAAAAGCAAAATATAATCTCCAAAAAGGTATTGGGTTAGCGATATAGAAGAAAAATAAGACTGTCTGCTATCTTTATTTTTTGCTTCTGAAATCTTCCACTGAGATGCAACCTATGCAACTAATAGATGACATACTACAATCTGTGCCTCTTGTGCTTTTTGTAAGCACAGAGCACATGGTTTATGCTGATAAAGTTGTCAGTTGTATCCGACTATGGACTTCTAGAATCACTTATTAAAAAGGAGACCGGCTATTCGATTTTTTTCATTACATCTCCAATCCGAAATTGTGTCCCCATTTTGGAATTTTAAATTAGATGTGTAATTGTGAATAAATGAAAGTCAACTACTCCCCCCCCCAATTAAAGATATTTTACTGGTGTATGGAACACCTTTTCTGGGCTTTATTTGGGAAAGCTGTACATCTGAGAAATACATTCAGAGCCTGATTTAAAGATGCAATATTTGGAGATATGTGTATTAACCCCAGATTAGCAAAAGACTGATACCACACAATGATTACAGCTTTTTCGATCAGATGTGAAGAAATTCTTCAAAACACGGAGAAAAAAAATAATTCAAATTGATAAACCCCTTTATATAAATTTGGTGGGTGAGGCATAAAGAGATTTATTTGAATACAAGGTTGTGGTTACATAAAATAGGTTTACATACAGTATTTCACACCAGGTAACAAAGGAGGGGGAGGGAGGAGGGGGTAGGCCACCTCTTATTGGACCAACAAGTAGTTGATATGTTACAAGCTTTCGAACCTTCTAGGGACCAAATCATTAATAACTCATTTGGTGAATTTTTTTCAACAATTTGACATTTTTGTTATTTGGTTAATTGACTCTTTTGGCTGGGCTGGGACTTCCAGGGTTGTGTATCACCTCCAGGCGGAGACTTACGGGGGTTCTGCTTCACCTCTGGACTGGAACTTCCAGGGTTCTGTCACCTCTGGGGTGGAGCCAAATGGTGTTTCTCTACTATATATCAGAGTGTAATGCTGTATATGTTTAAACCTTGCTACAGGTCCTACATCGGATCAAAACATTGAACCTATTAAATCAACCACATTATTTTTGAGCACGTTTGGTATACTACTCTTCAACTGTGGTATACCATACTGCCTCATTAACGGTGGCGAGTCTGTCACCTTTGTTGTTGTTATTGTTTATTATTACCGGGGACCTATTCTTGATATGTTGGATTATAAAATAAGCGCCATATTTACGAAGTAATGCTATATTATAAGACAGCACCTTTCACTTGAAAACATTGTTTTTACGTCAGTGGGCTGGAAAGTGACTTGTACTTTGGGTGCAAATTGCTTTACAAAAGAGCTCAGCATATGTGTTTCATGTACAGTATGCTGTACACTCACCTGCTTCGATAATGAACCTAATGCATGTTATCAGAGAAAAGGCCTGTGTCACGAACTCCGCCGAAGCCAGCATGTTCCACATCCCGGGGTGTTGGAGAGTCAGGCAGCAGCAGTCGAGCACAGCCTGAAGATCTACGCTGAGTGGGACCTGTTCATGTACAAAGTGCCACGACACGGCCTGTGGACAGAGACGTCTCAGCATTATGTACTGTATATGTGCACAATAGTTTTGTATTCATGTCCCACAATGTATATTAAATAGTTACAAATGATCCCTGTGGGTTAAATGAAGCTGCACCGTCTCAACTATTTTAATGTTTGCTCTATAACCCGAGGATTTCGAACGGGACCAGCAACACAAACTGCTAATCGCAAAGAGCTAGTTAAGGGGTGGCCAACTCCAGTCCTCAAGGGACATCAATGGGTTAGGTTTTAAAAAGCTATTCCTGCTTCAACACAGGTGGCTCAATCAGTGACTCAGTCAAAGACCAGCTATGCTGAAGCAGGGATATCCTTAAAACCTGACCTGTTGGTGGCCCTTGAGGACTGGAGATGGCCACCCTGAGCTAGTGCGTTATGTAGCATTTATGGTTTATAAGTACACAGAGCTCTTCCAGCACAGGAAAACAAAAATAGCACTGGTGAATAAATATGGGTCTATGTATTTTCTATTCTACACACCTCTTAAAATAGTCACAGATAAAGTATCCAGCATTCATGTTAAAAAAGTCAAAGAATCTAAAATATATATATTTATTTTAATCATGGATGTAACGAAAATGGTGGGGAATATTAAGTATTTTAATGCAATATGCAATTTAACATAAAACAAAAGAACAAGGCGCACAACGCACATAGTGTATTAAAGTATAAAATGTGACTTTATGGTTAAAAGTAAATAGTTCTGCGTACATCAAGTGAGAATAAACAAGCAGTTGGTATATAGGTTTACCACACCAGGAGATGACACTGTGCGACACCCTCGGATGGATCTCAGCATGCAATGGGTCTGGAGTCGTCTCATCTGTCCCTTACAGCGTCCTCCGTTTAGGGGTGGTAGGTGGATAAGTCCCTTGTATGGAAAGCCCCACAGCACACAGCTCACAGGGTGGTAAAAAAGCCGCAGGAATCAGCGTTCGTGGATCACTGCACCGTTTGCCGCCACTCCTCGTTATGCGCTCGGCGATGACGTCACGAGTCGCTCCTCCGCTTCCGCAATGCCTCTCGTGGAACGCACAGCTGTGCGTGTCAGTCCAGTACAGTTCAGCAGCGGGGAGGAATAAAGCGCTAGGCAGGCGGCTTACAGATAGTGTCCAAAATCACACAGGAAGGGGGGAGAAGAGCATAGACACCTCTCTTCCAACGCGTTTCGTAACACTGGGTTACTTCTTCAGGGAATGTATGATCTTTTGTTTTTTGTTTAGTTCCTGGGGTGTCGAGCCACCCCCAAGAAAGGCTGCAGACCCACGATTAGTGCAAGATCCACACTTAAGGTCCACAACATTGTTTGTTTAATCACGGTGCACTGTTCACTTGATATTTGTTGTCACTAGTTATTAGCTGCGCACTTTCACTCTTTTCTAATGCAATTTAACATACCTGCTGCTGAGCAGTTTGCATTATGCTGGATGGGTATATTTATTACAGTATCTCCTCTATGCTCTTTAGCGAAGTATAGTTTGATGCTGCCTATTGTTCAGCCACACTGGAAATGCCGTATGTGAAATCCCGGACACCAAGGTTTACTTCCTTGATGACCAAGTAGGTTACTCTTTTAAAGGTCAATTCACACAGTGTTAGGCGTTTTTTTCCCTGTTTTTAGAACACACCTGGCTAAATCAGTTTGAGTGGTCAATCAGCAGCCACTTCCTACTCTTAAGGGTTAAACCAGTACTATTTAAGATCTATCTTGGTTACTGATTTGTCACTGTCCTCGAACAATAAAGCCTACACCGTAACCCCCATGTTTTTATCATTTTACTTACCTTGATTCATTTATTATTTAAATACTATATATACTAGGGCGAGTTATTTCAAGTAGAGGATTACTTAGGTGTGCACCTACCCAAAAGTATTATTTATTTATAATTTATATATATATGTAACTCCTTTTCCCACACCCTAAAGGAGATTCGGTTCTGGTTATCGGTGTAGTGCTGCTCACCTGTTAAGCTTACAAGATACTGAGTGTCTGCCGGTGTTAGTGGGGATAGACAGGACAGGCTTTTGGATCTGTAGCTCTCATCTTTGGTGCAGCGCTCCATTCCAACAGGGCCTATCACAGATATGTGCAGTCCCTGCAGGAAATCCCTTTACCCTCCCCCTGGAAGACTGCAGCCTCAGGCAGGAGTAAAACATAACTTGATGGTCTTTCAGCTCTGGTACAGCATACATCACAGCACACTGTCATACACAGCAACTTCTCTGTGTCCCTGGAGCTGGAGGCCCCAAGAGTCTCTCCTTGACACCCACTCTCCCTGGTGGAATATGGGGGTAGAAGCTTCCACTCCCCTGTGGGAGGGAAGGCCTGAAACCAGGTTCCTGGCTCAGCACACCTCATCCCCCAGAGGGGGAAGGAAGAGAGAAAACACCTCTCTCACTGCGGAGTGAGAGAGACAGACGTTTGAAACTGCAGCCCCTTTTTGTTACCATGGGAGGGTCTCAGGTCGCCACCTCTATTATGGGCAGTACCTCGGCCTTGGACCACCCACCCATCACTACTAGGGAGCTGTTTACTGCAGAAAGGGCAGAGATTAACCCGAACACTGCCTGCGTTAGTACCAGGGCGTGTGTTAGGCAGGGAAGATTAGTAGTCCAGGGGGTACCTGGCTACATGCTCCCCCTGGTGGAACTCCCGCTCCCGCTGAGACATCCAATTTACATACCATCCACTAATGTGGAGAACAAGGAAAAATAACTTGGAAACATGGTATAACATGGGTATAGTTAGATCCTCCTTACGCTGAAGAATCTTATACATTTCAGTAGTAGTGTTTGGGATAAGGCTTGCGAACTTCCTGCCCTCACCATCTGGTACAGTGACCGTATAGCAACGCTTCTGGCCCTGCTCTGAATTATACTCAACCCATTCCAAATAAATGTTCCTGTCTACTTAAAAGACACTCATTAGGTAGGACACTTTTTCTTCATTATAGTAGTACACCACTGTGCAGCGGGCAGCTAGATAATCTAACACAGCATCTCTGAGTCACCATTCCTCCCTACTGGCCTCTGCCTCTCTCATAAGGGGTTCAGGAATATAAGGGTAATCGTAACCCTGTGACTTCCTATAGTGTTTAACCACTATACGATCCGCCCTGCTATTCTTAATTAAGTTCTGCCCACAGGCTTGCCCTGGCAGTACCTAAAATAGCAGCTCTGTAGATAGAGTTTCTTTCTTTACCACCTCAAGCCCTGAAGGTGTTATCATCCTTAGTCTTATATCTCTACAACGATCCCGGTTTCTTCTGGGTTAAACTCTCCATCTTTCCACCAGTGGTCTACTGTGCTACCTTGCATTAATAGGAATCTAGTCCTATTCATGTGTGGCACATATCCTTTGAACATTGGATCCCACCATGGTAGTACACCAGTACACTGGTTACACCAGAACTAGGCATTTCAATACATTCATCCCGCATTGAACCCACAGTAGATGGTGGTCTAGAACAACCAGATTTACAGGAACCTTCCCGTGAAGACATGGTATAATCGGACAACCCACCCCATGGCACATCAAAGCCCCCCATACCCTATTGTCCTGGGTAGGTTCTGGCACAATGTCAGTTTCCTGGGTAACGCTTGTTGAGGCCTTAATATTAGTATCATGTTCCAATGTCTTAGGCATCTGGCGCCTACCTCGGCACATCACCGCAAGTACCTTGTGATGGTCAGGGTCCTTGGCAGCTTTGTGGTCTCTGGCCTTGCCTCGGGCACAACACTGCTGAAGAAAATTATCGGCCTCTGCCTTATTCACCGGAGCGGAGATCATGACTTCCGTATCCGCCCCGGCGGCCGAAGTCGGGATGACAACTTCCGTTTGCACTGGAAGGGTGGCAACAGACAGGAAAAGAAGTACCAGCCGGTACCTCAAAGATGGATGCCTCCGCGGGAACCAGCTGGGCTGAAGCACCCTTGTCGTTCAGCGGGGCTGTGGTCATCGCAGGAACCTGTGGATCGGATGTATCCTCACCGTTCTGCTGGGCTGATGTCTTCTCGTGGGCCTCCCGGCCGGGAGCAAACACCTCCGACGCCTCGCGAAGATCCACCGCCAACAGGCTGCCCTGCTCTTCGCGAGGAGAGGCAGTCTCCATGTGTTTCTGCAGGCCGCAAATCAAAATCGTAGAAGGCCCGCACATCCTTCTGGGTAGGATCAGGTGGTGGCAGCAGTACCAGCTGAAGATGAGGCGTTCCGCACCTCTTGCAGCGGGACTTCACTGACAATTCCCCGCCGAGGTAATCACATTGTGCGCATACACACTGTAGAAAGTCCTCCCCGTTGATCTGCACCAACAGGATCCCTCCTGGTAGTGTATACAGTGAAGAGGCTTTCTCAGCCATAATAGCAATAGTAGCAGGAGCAGTCTCAAGTAGCTCTGTCTCTGCTGAATTACCACGTGCATCTAAGGGTGCAGTAGCTTGTGTCCGGCTATATCCCTAGTGGTGTCACGCAATCAATTCTGTTGAGTGCCTCCTGCCCCTGGTGGATCCAGGAGTCCAGGCACTAAAAGGTGGGCGCGGCTCCAGTTTTCGCGCCAAGCACATTTCAGGTCGCGGCTTCAGCTTTCGCGCCAAGCCCTGCACAAATCTTGCAAAGAAAAGCTTGCATCTTGCAAAGCTTACCACGTGATTCTCCCATTTTGTCGGGAACCACTATAGTATTGCTAAAGCTCCTATAAACGGGGGTTAGGGTCCCTCGCACGTCGAGGACCCGACCCTCCCCCCGAGACGCTACCCGCACATACTGTGAACACTTTCGGTTGGACATTCATGCTGTAGTGGGGTTCTGGTCCCACGGATCACAGGAGCCCTACATATCAGTCCTCTGCTACCGCCCTGATATAGTGGTTATCAAGCACCTCTCAGCCTGGCATGTTTTTTGGATATTCATGTGATAGCTTCCCCTTCAGGAGGTTCTGGTCCCTCGGATCCCAAGATCCCCCAGGTACACTACCCATAATTCTTCTTGCAATGGCCCCGGTGAAGTGTTTTTAAGGCACTTCTCAGTTTGGCGTGATAGATAGTGAAAGATCCTTTAGCTGCAAAGCCTGCCTTCTCAGATTTTAGATCTCAGCAGCGCCTCCAAACTCAGAGTGTCCGCCGTTGTTACTTGGGGATAGACAGGACAGGCTTTTGGATCTGTAGCTCTCATCTTTGGTGCAGCACCTCCATTCCAACCGGGCCTATCAGAGATAGGTGCAGTCCATGCAGGAAAACCGCTTTCCCTCCCCCTGCAAGATTGCAGCCTCAGGCAGGAGTAAAACACAACTGTGGTCTTTATTCTTCACAGCACAGCATTGCATTGCATACAGCACACTGACATCATACAGTCCACGATCTTCTGTGGCCCCTGGAGCCAACTCCTGGAGCTTGAGGCCCCAAGAGTCTCTCCTTTACACACACACTCCCTGGTGGAATATGGGGGTAGAAGCTTCCACTCCCCTGCGGGAGGAAAGGCCTGAAACCAGGACCCTGGCTCAGCACACAGAATCACACATCTCCTCCCCCAGAGGGGGAAGGGAGAGAACACACCTCTATCACTGAGTGAGAGAGACAGAGAGAGAACCTACTGAACATTTGGAACTGCAGCCCCTTTTTGTTACCAGGGAGGGTCCCAGGTTGCCACCCCTATTATGGGCAGTACCTCGGCCTTGGACAACCCCCCCGTCACTAATAGAGAGTTGTTAATTGTAGTAGGGCAGAGATTAACCCTAACACTGCTTGCGCTGGTACCAGGGCATGTGTATTAGGCGGGGTAGATTAGTAGCCCAGGGGGTTCCTGGCTACATATATTTTTTTTCTTCCAGGTCGGACGGGAATATCAAAATACAGGCATACCCCGCATTAACGTACGCAATGGGACCGGAGCATGTATGTAAAGCGAAAATGTACTTAAAGTGAAGCACTACCTTTTTCCCACTTATCAATGCATGTACAGTACAGCAATCGTCCCATACATGCGTAACTGATGTAAATAATGCATTTGTATCAGGCTCTATAGTCTCCCCGCTTGCGCACAGCTTCGGTACAGGTAGGGAGCCGGTATTGTTGTTCAGGACGTGCTGACAGGCGCATGCGCGAGCTGCCGTTTGCCTATTGGGCGATATGTCCTTACTCGCGAGTGTACTTAAAGTGAGTGTCCTTAAACCGGGGTATGCCTGTACTACTTTAACAAAACAATGTCCCTTTCACCTTACGAGTACGATATTATCAAAACTGCCCCTCATCTTACCTCAACAGAGAGCACCACAAACTTCACAATCTCAGCCTCTTTCTCCTTCTGGACGTGAAGAGCTGGAGGTAGTTTGGGCAGCAATAGCAGGTACTGAGCCAATGCCCGGCAGAGGGTGACCAGAGAGTAGTACATGGCAGCATCTCCTGTATCCAACACAACACAATCCATCAAATCTAATGTCCTTTACACCCACAAAACATCACATCTATATAAAAGGTACTGCCTTTGGCCCATGTACAATTTGTTGAGAAATGGGGAAACACAGTGACTGTTTAAAAGGGCAATTTCTCCTAAAACCAAAATGAACTAATGATGGTGGCATGGTTTCTTGTAAGCGGTTGACACATTTTATGTACAAATAAAAATTATATATGGTTTTTCAATTGTACAGTATATGCAGGAAACTTGTGCATCAAGTCTCTCGCTAGGTTGTGGTTGAATGATGATAGCAGAATAATTTGTTTAAAGAGATTAGCGGGAAAGAACACTTACCAGACGACATTCCAATAAAACGTACTTTGAGAAAATGAAAACGGACTTATTTTTACACATGAAGCAAACGAGTTAAAATGTTACTTTAGAGGGACATGAATCTTTGAAGGAAGGTGATTGCATTGCTAAGTTGTTTAAGAAACTTTTTTCAGCCCGTTAGGTTAACGCATCATTCTGATGACGGAATAAAGTTTAGTCTATCTACTCTAATGGATTGCACATTTCCCTAGTATACTCTAATACAGGGGGGCGCAAACTTTTTTCCCTGCGCCCCCCTGCCGGCTGTCCCCTCACTCCCGCGCCCCCCCCAACCCCAACTTACCCTCGCACCGGCGTAATGACGTCACGTTGCCATAGCAACGTGACGTCACATGACCTCGCAGCGTCATTTTGACGCCGCGTTGCCATGGCGACGCCGGGAGGAAGCCGCCGGAGCCACGGGTAAGTATGGTTTACAGAGGCCCTGCAGCTCCCCCGGCACTTAATTTAAGTGCCTTCGGGAAGCGCGCGGGGCCTCTGTAAACCTCGCGCCCCCGTCGGCAGTCTCGCGCCCCCCCTGGGGGTCGCGCCCCACAGTTTGCGCACCGCTGCTCTAATTGTTATAGCCTCCATATTCATGGTGAGGTGTGGAACCTGATTGGTTGCTATACGATTCCAACTATTTGCCGATTACCCAACCCAACTGCTCTGCTCATCAGAACCATCACACATTTTTTTTTTGCTGGATAAAAACCCAAAGTGCTTAACATGCAAAGTCTTTCCACATTGTCCTGTGTTTTTTGTGCTGTTGTCTTTATCAAAACACCACATCCTGTAACCTTACCATTTTTATTCCTCGCCAAGTTGCACGCAAATTGGGCAAAAATCGGAATATATTTAACTTCCACTAGCGTGGATACTAAGGAGATACTGTGTGATCAAATACTATGCCCTTCAGAATGGTAATAGCAAATCCTAACTGTGGGATTCCACTGAAAAGCTCAGTGTGTGTATAAATTGGATTGAGCCAGCAGGAGCACTTGGGCAACTCAATAGAATAATGTTCCCATGTTTCAGTGCTTCACTGCCCAATAAAAGTGGAGTATGGACCTTGCTACATATTTCTAGAGGTGTAGTAACAACATGGGGATGCGCATTACCTACTGATGTCACTTCACTGACAATTCAAGGAAGGAATCTGTCACAATGACAAACCTACAAGTAGAAATCTTGCCTTACACATCTGAAAGTAGCTATAGGCATGTGGTGTGCATTCTCATTGCTTTAAACAATAACTTCAATTCTACTATATTGATTACCAAAGATAATGCTCAACGTGTCCCAGTAGGCAGTGCTCTCAACCTGCAGTAAAGGCTGCAAAACCTGATGGCTGGCTGGCACCTGCTGTACACTTTGGGAAATTAGATCCAGAGTCACTGTGAGCGCAGTCTCAAATAAGGTGCGGTTCTCCTCTCCCGAGAACTGGTTCACACCCAGTGCTAAGCAAGGGGCCAGCAGGCTCAAGTTAAATTCCTGGAATTGAAATGGAGAAAACATTTACTAGATCCAGTATACCAACTGCTGAAAATTAACAGATTCTGGCACATGCCTCTTAGCACCAAATACAGAAAAGGTTGTAACTGTGTTAAAATGTAAAAAAAAAAAAGCCACAGTGCACACAATCCCTGTTCACAGAGCTTTCCCATGTAATACTGATGCAAGGCATTATTATGATGATGCGCACAATGTCACAAGGGGAGAACACTAGTATCCAGTCCCCCACTTCCAAGTCAGTGCTAATCCTTCTCCACAGTGTAAGTGTATTTATTTCAGCATACAAAACTCTACAAAATATAGTTGTATCAGCAACATGGGATAACTTGTGTCCAAACATAATCAGACTTTCACGTTTAGTTACAATAGCCCATTTCCTATTAAATCTTTTTGGGAATTCAAAGTATCTAAATGGCAAATGCAATATTGTATCTCAAAATAGGAATTAGTGTTTTAAACGTGCAGTGCTACCTAAGGTCTGGTTACATCAGTGGCAGTAAAATATTTAAAAGCAGCATTGTACCCTACAGTTTTTGCTTGTTTGGTTTTGTACCTGTCCCCCAAAGCAGTATTTCAGCACTCCAAACCAAAATAATTTGTGAAATTCCCTTACAAGAACTATTGTCCGGGAGAAAAAACTTGGCCACTGTGGTCAGCCTCATTAGCAGCCAATTGAAAGCTGTGACATCGTTGTTACAGGACATTGCTGCTTCTGATTGGGTCCACACCCCACACTCTTTACTTTTATACAAAACTAGGAGAAGTAAAAAATTGCAGCAAATCGGGGCGTCTCAGGAACTGTGAGGCCTGTGCTTCATATAATGTAAAACAAAGAAAAAACAACTATTTTTCATTGGAGTGCAGAGGGATTTGTTGCTTTAGTGCTTAAATCAGTGTTATTCATTTATTACTTTTGTCAGAATTTTTTTTTCGTTCCAAGAAGGTACTGTACAGAAAATGTGAAAAGAAAACTCAATATAAAATATATTGAATATAAGAGTGACAAAGTATCAGTGATGAACAACCAATTGAAAAACTGATCGTTGCAAAAAATTGGAACAATCTAACAATCTGCCCTGCAGTTTAGGTTAATATCTGTGACCCAGAGAGAAAAGAAAATCCAATGGAGAAAATAATCTATAGCACTGGGACAAGAAAATAAGAAAACCAGAACATGGTGTGATCCTGAATAACACCGTTCCACTTCAATCTAGCAACTCCAAAGATCATTTACATACATGACCAAACCAAGAAATGATCGTGGGAGTCACTAGATTGGGGAGGCGTTATTCCCAACACGGATCACACACAGTTTTTCTTGTCCCAGTGCTACAGGTTATTTTCTCCCCTGTACAGAAAATGGCTTGACGGGCCTGTATCCACTTTTTACCACTTGCCTGATGAAAATAGTTTTGCTCCTGAGAATATAGATACAATAATCTTCTCTTGGCTGGACGAAGTGTTTTACTCTACACATACATTATGAAGAGCAATACTGCTGGATAATGGTTTGTACTTCAGCTTCTTATCCACTTTCAAAACCAACAGCCTAGCATTGAATTCTCAGTATACCATTTGAATATTTGTTGATAGTAATCATACATCACTAGTTTTCCTATATATGAGAAATGAAACAGCTTCTCCAGTCTGTGGAATAATGAATAACTTTACCTTGCTGGTTATGAAAGCGTGACGCTCCGATTGTGGGATTTTATGCACTAGCTCTGCTCCTTCCAGCAGTGCAGAGTCTGAGCGGGCATAGCACTGGGATCTAACCAGGGACAAGTACCAGTCCTTTAAAAAAAAACCAGAATATATATGTACAGTGAATGGCCGAGAATTACTACATGCAATGTCCTCTAGCGACTTCATTGTGCTGTATCCTCTTTGCTGCCAGAGGCCTGCAACGAACGGTATGCCTGTGCGGAAGCAAAGGCGGTTAGAGCAGGGGTGTTCAACTCAAGACTCCCCAACAGGTTGGGTTTTAAGGCTATCCCTGCTTCAGCACAGGTGGCTAAATCAGTGGCTCAGTCAGACTGCATCAACTGTGCTGAAGCATGGGTATCCTTAAAACTTGATCTGTTGGGGGGGAGGGGGGTCTTGAGGACTGGATTTAAGCAGCACTGGGTTACAGTAGTTTGTAAATTTGTTAATACTTTATAATCATAGTCTATTGGTGGAATTTGCCCTTTTATATCAATTTATTGAAAGCTCCTCGCACAATGATATTATGCTTAGAAGACATGATATGGCCATGTTTCCCGCCCCCCACTAAACTTCTAGACACAAAATAAATCAGATTTCTGCTTTATATAAAGCCACCTTCTCTCCAAATGAAATGGACAGTAATACAACAAACATTCGATGCGATTTGAATTAAGTCACAGGAAGCCACAGATAATGTCATTTCTGTGCTCTTTGTAACTACTTGGGAGCAGAGCATCTAGTGTGGCAATGAAAACGGTTTCATTACTTTGTCAGGAACCAGCGTCTCTAAGGGTGGCCGATCTTCCCCGTCCAGCGGGTGTGAAGTCACTAGGGGTAATGGGCTAACTGTGTCCGGTGCCATAGTCAGTCGAAATCTATCCAATAGTGAGAAAAGTCTTTGGTGTCTGAGAAGACAAAATAATTGATAACATTAACATAAAAGTGCCGACTTAAAATACAAAAACAGAATGCCTTTTATAAGGAGACTTGTCAGATGAAGACACTATGTAAGCCTTACAAATGCTGCCATGTAATTTCCTAAGCTACGGTACCCGCATCCATCACCACTTCCCAAGTAACATCTTCTGTAGCATAACGTGCAGTTGGTGGGTAAATGCAATTAGCTCCCACCCGTCTAAGTTCTTTCACAACTAAAGCGATCTCACATTTTAATCTGGTCTGTAACTGTTTGATACGCCTAAAAGATAAAATGTTAAACAGTTCATGCAATGTCTTCATACATAAAGGTATAACCCCTGTTCACTTAATGTAACCATGTATGTGTCATCATAACTCTATGCCCAGGACACAGTTGAAAACGAGAGGTAACAAAGTATTACTTCCTGGTAAAATATTTTATAAATAAAATAAATCATGCATGGGATAGAGCTGGCACACTGACATCATTATTAGTTTATTTAGTACATGGAGATGAAAGTCTACACCTCACAAATAATCTTAAAATGTGTGGTCCACAATAGGGAACAAATGTATGACACTGCCGTGTGCAATAGATTAAATGTAGGTGATTGACTCCATTTGAAAAAAATTGGAGTCAAGTCATTTTAAATACATTTTTTTAATCATTTTTTTTTATTTCCATGGTAAGCAAATGCTTTTTTCATGACTCATCTACTCTGCTGTGTGACCAGACTTGTGTTGGTTTGTTTGGCTAATGCTGGCAGCGTCGTCAGATTGAAGAGATACTACGAAGAAAAGAATTACCAGGTAAACAGACAACAAATGGGACCTGTAGAAAATAGGAACTTTCTTATTTCAACACAATATGAAAACATATGACTTTCACAGTGATTAAGTATTTCCAAGGAAACGTATTACAGTGATAGGTTGTTAAACCTACATGAAACTACCCTCATTCATTGTAAAAAAGAAAATGATGGTTAAAAGTAGGAGATTGAAGCCTTAAAAGAAGTGTTTTTGAATGATTTTTTTTCTTCATGCTTTCCAGACAATATTGTGTAACTATTGCAGCCTTCATTTTAGATGGGGTCAACTCTCCCTTGTCCTGTCCCCCATCTCCTGTTGGTTATATGGTTATGGTTACCATAAGGGTGGGGGGAAAAGATCATTGATATTAAAGCAGCAATGCCTCCCAGAAGTCTACATGGAGTTCAACTCCACAAAAGGGTGCAACGTTTTAGCACGCCCTCACTCCCATTCACAGGAAAAGGCCAAAGCAGGAGTGGCGTAGGGCCACCAACAGGCTAGGTATTAAGGATATCCCTGCTTCAGCACAGGTGGCTCAATGGCTGAACCACCTGTGCTGAAGCAAGGATATCCTTAAAACCTGACCTGTTGGTGGCCCTTGCGGACTGGAGTTGCACGTGCGCGCCCCCTCCCCCCCCCCCCCTTCCGGGAGCTAGAGCTTTGCAACCTTGTGAGGATCTGGGCTATAGTAGGGCCATCTTGCCCCATGAGCATGTCCGGCTTCTGTTCTGTAAATGTGGTTTTTTTTTTGTTTTGTTTTTAAACAAACTTGATTTTCCTAATTTCTAGCTTTTGAGGTTAACACAGTAAACCTTTAGAATGCATCAGGCTCTAGGGAGAGCTTAATTTTAATCTCCCAGACACGTAATATTTCAAATCTTATATCTCCTTAATGTAGTATCAGATAAAAAAAAAATTTTTAAATCTGTGTTCGAAGGAGCAGGAAGAGATCTCTCAAAGCAAAAACCCAGAAAGCTGGTGATCAGACGGACGGACGGACGGACGGATGCGCGCACGCACACACACGCAATCGAAAGCAGTAAAAAAATGTCTACAAATATTTAACCACCTTAAATAATACATTCAAAATCCTACGTTTTTTTTTTTTGTTTGTTTTTTTAAAGAACAGAGTACTGTAGTATTAGGTAACTTGCTGCAGTTTTCTCCCCTACTCAATATGCTTTTTTTTGTAATTCGTTTTAATGTATTCCGCTTACAGCGGTGTTTTATTTTTATCAGTTGTGTAGTACTGTATTAGATCATTTTCTCTTCCTTTTTCATGTGTTTTCCAGGATTGCTATAGTATTAAGGGGCCTATGCAGAGAGCAGCGCTGGAAATAATTGGAGATAACAATAAATTGTAACTTTAATGGCGTGATTTTATCTCCATATGCAGGAAGGTCCGAAAACTGCATTTAAAATCATGTGTGAATATGGAGAGTTTCAACCGGCGAGATGCGCGCTGGTGAAACATGTTTGAAAAAAAAGCGTTTTTTTTTTGTATTTTCCCTCTCGCCGGTGAGCTCCAGCTTCCTGCCAACTTTTTTTGGCGGAGGTAATTGTATAATTTCTCTCCATGTTATTGGCGCGAACAGCCACTAGATGGCGATCGCGCCTTTCTGAATAGGGACATTTTTACAACTGGCGAGATTTAGGTTCTCGCCAGCCGCGCGGCGCAATTTACAAATAAAAAAAAAATTGCGCGTTTTTCTTCACTCGGCATTATCTGTTTTTCTCTAGCCAAATTTCGGCAAAAAATGGCGATTTTTATGTTTGCGCTGCTCTCTGCATAGGCCCCTAGGAGGTTATTTATCCATGTTTTTGGGCTGTAAATCAAGGGCAAAACTGGTATAAAACCCATAGCGCCAGATTCCCACAAGAAAATCCCAATTTAATTGTTAATAAGTTTATTACATTTGGTGCAGTTTTCTTGCCCCAGTTTTCAAACCGGTAGAGACTTTAATAAAACAAACCCTTAAGTATAAATCCTCAAAAGCATTTGGTTACCATGTAAACACCGAAAACTTTAAGTTATCTAAACTTACTTGTATTTGCTTGTTTGAAGTTCTGTCTTCTAGATTTAACCATTTACACAACTCATTGCCATGGGGACCAGACAAAAAGTCATCACAGGATAAGTTATGCAAACTACAGGACAGGTCTGACAGTGACAGAGCCTTAAGCTGCAATACAAATCTTCAAGGAATATTATGGAGAAATCAACACGTTTTACTACCGCCCTAATGAAGCTTATTAGTTAGTGAATCTTTCATCCATTTGAGGCACACACCCTCTGCAGGCGCTTTGGTGTTCAGCTACTGTTTGCCTCAGGTTACCTTTGTGCTAATCCGCTGTTCTGTAAGTTTTCCTGTATCCTGTCCAGTTCTTCAAGCGGTAACTGAGAAATGCTATTCTGTAGGAAAATGAGGAGACATTAGTAACCTAAGAAATGTACTTGTATTAAACTGCCAGAAAAGTATAAAACTAATTAGAGGGGCACATTTAGCTCCTTTACTTCTCCTTAAGAAGGTGGCCACATTTAGCCCAGTAGGAAAATGAACAAAGAATATATTTTCCCATAATCTTTGAACCTGAAACATTAATTTGCCAATAGCTAGAAATGTGTTCATGGTTGTTGCCATGGGCTGTCAGACATATAATCTTAATTAGCAAGGTGTAAAACAGGCTTGTGAAGGGGAGGGGGGGGGGAGAGATATAAGCGAGGAGTTCCCATTAGTCAGAGAGAAGGCAAAGGACAGGACTCCTGATCTTGTGACTAAAAGGCTTTCAAATATATAAACCAAATTGCAGCACTTAATGGATTTCTGTGAATAAACTCAGCAATGGGCGCTCCTCCACTGGCAATTGTATCTAAACTTCAGAGAAACGCCTGACAAATTAGCTAATTAACTTCTGCCACTCCCGTCTTCCTTACATGCCGCTGGAAAATGATAGAGGGGCAGAGACACTGACAGGGAAAAATCGGGACAGCGGCAGCAGGAGGCGAATAAGAGGCAGATGTGAGATAATGTAGGGTTGCACCGTGGATGTTTTAGTAATGCGCGTTAGTACTAATTGTCCGCTAATGCTCTGCTGCTCACCTGGCACACAATGGAATTCATATTTTTTGGATACAATTGTTCTCTAGTTACACAAAGCTATTCCCTATACCTAGATACAATCTCTTCAGATTTTATTAATAAAAAAACATTTCTATGGACGTTTTACACGAAGTCAACTGTGGGGAATGATGGCTGGTTACAGAGATGGCATGATATTTCCGTACCTGTGGTGTTGCGGCCAAAAGCATTTCAACTCGACGACAGGCTAACGTGTCTACCATGCGAGCCAGCACACGGAACGGGGTGCAAAGCAGCTTGTTAACGTACAACATTAACACAGCACCAGACTGGCTGAGGTGGATTCCTTCTAGGCACTGCAGTGTCTTCTTCAGGGACGTCGGCTAAATATTCAGAACAAAAGTATAATTTAGAATGTAACGAATATCAACAGAGAGTCGTTGTAATGAAGCCACCGGCGAGATGCTGATTGGCAAAAACAGTCCCTAGAAGCAAGATTAAGATAACTTTAATACTACAGAAACATTCAAAACACACTCCCAAAGTCACATTCTGACACTGAAACAGCAGTGCTTGTTTGAGGTATAGGCCAGGGGTGCTAAACTCCAGTCCTCTGGACCCAGTAACAGGTCAGGTTTTCAGAATATCCCTGCTCAGTAGAAGACTGCACCACCTGTGCTAAAGCAGGTATATCCTTAAAACTTGACCTGTTGGGGGGATGGGGGTGGTCTTGAGGACTGGAGTTGAGCACCCCTGATATAGGCAGAAGACCGAGGCAATTGACACATTTGCCAGGCTTCCAATCTCTGGACTTGGCTCTGGCCAAACTGATCACATAAACTTTAGGGTCTCCCCTATTACCATGTCACTTATGTGTCTCATTTCGAGCTTGTGTAATTCAAACCATTTCTGGCATCTCTCACTCTCCCTCTTCCCCACAATTTATTTTCTAATGATGGAAGCAGTGCTAGTTTGCTTACGCATACAGTTTGCATCAATCACCTACATATTTCCTATTCTCATTTTAATATCTGGTCTGTAACTGTTACATACACCTATAACATATATTATCTCTGTATGCAATGTCTTGTATATAATGTATAACCTCTGTTCATTTAATGTAACCATGTATTTGTCATCAAAACTCTCAATGAGAGAGGTAATTCTCAATGTATTACTTCCTGGTAAAACATATGCTCAATAAATTGGACACTGTCATTAGTTAACTATAGTGCTAGGTGGGACTGCACCTTTCATGGAGAGGTTAAAAAATGTTTTTGTTGTTTTATTGTCTTACATTTCTGAATACATTAACTAGATTCCATCTGACAACATTGCAAAGTATTTAAAATCCCTAACAAAAGAGGGAACCCCCGCAACTGTCTAAATGTAATGTGTCGGTGCTCTCTAGGTAAGTGCATATAACAACAGACCAAAGAAAAAGAACCTAGTAAGGGCACTCTAAACACATGGTGATATGGTGAACACTTTATTCAAATAATTTTAAAATAATGGTTGATAAAATAAGAATTAAATGTTTAGATCCTTCATATGAACACTGAATGTGGTGTTCTGGATCAATGAATGCTGACTGCAAGTATCCTCTATAAATGTATGTTGCAGTTTGGACCAGTGAGTATGGTGAGTCACTGTCCAGATGAACCAAAGCACCCTAATTGTCGCTGCTGTAGCAGTATGTGCCAGTATAAACAAACCCTAATACGCAGAATATACAGCACTCTAGCATACATAAGGAACCCTAGCCAGGTCTGCCAAAAAACAGTGAGGTAGCATGACTGGCTGAATGAATGGGATCCTGGCTAATAATATAGCTAGTACAGAGCTAGGAATACTGTAATTAGATGATAGAATATAGGGTTTGTACATAATCAGCTCAATATCACTGGCTATGAATATAACCCTAGGAGAAGTGATTATGAGTCTAGGGAGCAAAGCAATAAGTCCCTAACCACAATGTGGGTATAATATACTGAACACACATACATAGTAACAACGGTAGGGCTGACTCAGATCAGGTAGGTATAAAGTCTGTTCAGCGTCCCTCAGGTAGGTGGTGTATATAATAACCTATCTATAAGGTAGTAAACAGTACTGACCCAACACCAACTCTGTTGTCAGAGTTGATCTCTAAAGGATCAGTACTCAATGAGAGGTAGGAGATAAATACATGGTAATGCTGAAATAAAATAATCAGCTTACTGCTACTGTGTGACAGCACGGAGAAGGGTATCTTGGTTCGTGTGGGCTCCCTATAGATCATCCGATCGCAGGGAAGCACCTAAATTGAAAAATAGCGCGCTGCAGTTGTTGACGAACACTGCCGTCAGCTGACTCATGTGTGTGAAGGAGTCCTGCGCGTGCACCCATTTTCCGACACGCGCGTTTCGCGTAGCCGCTTCCTCAAGACAGACAGGGTTTGTTTATTTATACTGGCACATACTGCTATAGCAGCGACAATTAGGGTGCTTCTGGACAGTGACTCACCATACTCACTGGTCCAAACTGCAACATACATTTATAGAGGACTAGCTGAGAGACCCGGCGTTGCCCGGGAGTCACACTGTCACCACCCCCCCCACACACACACTGTCCCCCCTCCCCCACACACACACACACTGTCCCCCCCCCTCACACACACACACACACTGTCCCCCCCCCCCCACACACACACACACACTGTCCCCCCCCCCACACACACACACACACACTGCCCCCCCTCCCCCACACACACACTGTCCCCCCTCCCCCACACACTGTCCCCCCCTCCCCCACACACACACAGTGTCCCACACACACTGTCCCCCCCTCTTCCCCCCACACACACACACACTGTTCCCCCTCCCCCACACTGTCCCCCCCTCCCCCACACACACACACTGTCCCTCCCTCCCCCACACACACACTGTCCCTCCCTCCCCCACACACACACTGTCCCTCCCCCCCACACACACACGGTGTCCCACACACACTGTCCCCCCCTCTCCCCACGCACACACAAAGCCCCCTCACCTCTGCCAGGACTCACAGCACCGCTCCTCTCTCCCGCGCTCCTCCGATTGTCGCGCGCCTGGCCCTTCTCTGCTCTCCCTCCTCCCGTCCGGGGAGCGCTGCGCACGCGACCCCTCTGCACCTGTGAGAGCGAGCCGCCGGGAAACGTGCAGCAGGGAAGGTGCAGGGCCTGTCCGTGTGACGGGGGAGAGTGACGGCCACCGGGAGGGGGGAAGGTGCGGGGCCTGTCCGGGGGGGGGGGAGAGGTGAGCTGCGGTCCGGGTGACGGGGGAGAGTGACGGCCACCGCAGGTGAGCTGCAAGGGGGCCTGAAGCAGTGGTGTGAGTGTGTGAGGCCAATGAGAGGTGTGCGGGGGCGGGCGAAGGGACCAATGAGATTGCCGCTAGGGACAGGGAACACACCAGGGAAACATACATACATACAATGCTTTCAGAAATATATAGTAAGATACTTGCAGTCAGCATTCATTGAGCCAAAACACCACATTCAGTGTTCATATGAAGGATCTAAACGTTTAATTCTTATTTTATCACCCATTATTTTAAAATGATTTGAATAAAGTGTATGTTTTAAAGTGTCCACCATGTCACCATGTGTTTAGAGTGCCCTTACTAGGTTCTTTTTCTTTGGTCTGTATTTAAAATCCCCCCAACAATGTCACCATTTTTTTTTATAGGGCAGATGGGATATTTGTATCTCAGTGCTCACAATGTCATAACTAAACTGACCGGAATAAATGTATAGCATACCCACCAAGGCAAGTCACTGAAGGAACGTCAAAACAAGTTGAGAAGAAGGAAAAGGAGACAACTTACTGTTGCTAGATTTTCACAGCGTGACTGAATTGCTTGGATGAAAAGACCGCTAGCTGCAGAATTCCTGTGTATTGCGCTGATAAAGTCCTGCACTGGAGGTTCATGGGACAGATTTATCAGATCTTGAACGTGATTGACAATGAGCCAGGTCAAATGCTCAGAATCGTGTAGGTTCTGACACTAGAAGAGAATATATATTTTACACACAGCATCGGCACAGAGTCTCTCTCTCTCTCTCTCTTCTCCGAGACTGCAAACTAAGAAAATATATATTTTGTACTCCCCAGGAACAAAACTCCTTTTCTTTATGTACCTATGTAATCTAAAGCACCAGAGCAATTTTACTGAAAGCAACAAGGGGGTATTGCAGTTATAGGTGTATCCTGGAGTTATAGGAGTATATTGCTCAAGAAAGAAAAAAAAAATACACAAACACAAGAAGCAAAGTTCATGCAGTTTTTTTTAGAGCCAAGTTTTATATGATGTACAAAATGTTTGCATCGAATCTTCACAACGAGTGGTAGGCAAACTGCTCCCATATTCAAGATCAAGCCCCATTCTTCTGATGTCCCCCAAGTGATAGCAGGGGAGGAAAGCAAGGCTCCTTCCTGCTCTCCTACCACCACCTTGCAGTGTCAACAACGGTGCGTTCCTGCCATCCCATAAAGAGGTGAGCGCCTGAAAGCGAGAGAAGGACCAGGACACTGTGAACCGATAACATCTCAGGATGTGCCCAGCTGAGAGTTCAGGTTGGCCCATTTCTGGTCTAAAGACTACACTCCGTTTTAAAAGTGCCTGTATTCCTACTTCTTTTTAAATCCTTAAACCACTGCACAGCAAGGCGCTATAGGCCCTGTATTGATGGGATTAATTGATCCCTAAATGAAGGGATATCAATTACTTGTTACACACTGTAGTTAGGTTTACATATACACTTACCACATAATCACAAAATAGGATTAGCGCTCCTCGTCGCACAATTTCCCTGTTACACATGCCAAGCTTTGACTCTGAATGCAAGTCGTCACTCTCCATTGACATTTGAGGGCTAAGTAATTTGGCGCTGGACAGACTGTTCCTTCTGCAGAGAAATACAATATGACTAGTAAAACAGCCATTCAAGTTACGGCCTCCGTATTTTACATTAATTGGGGGTGAAAAAGACGAAGGATTTTTCACTGCATGACTGCGACAGACCCCAGTATGTGTGGGAACCCAGGGAGACCAATATTTTCCTGGCAGATATTGCAGACGTTTTCCAAACACCAGGGCAGCTCAATAGAAATCACTGTAAATAAGGTTATCTTTGTATGTATATCTTTATTTATATAGCGCCATCTATGTAGACAGCACTTCACAGCAGTAATACACGTGACATAATAATATAACACATAATGGGAATAAGCGCTTGAGACATAAAAGTAACATTAGCAAAAAGGAGTCCCTGCCTGAAGAGCTTACAATCAAAGTGTTAAGTAGGGAGAACGT
This sequence comes from Ascaphus truei, assembly GCF_040206685.1. Taxonomy (NCBI): domain Eukaryota; kingdom Metazoa; phylum Chordata; class Amphibia; order Anura; family Ascaphidae; genus Ascaphus; species Ascaphus truei. The sequence goes on from NC_134483.1 coordinate 510,783,772, forward strand.
AGAGAGACAGTAAGGGTAGGGTGACCAGATTTGTCCTGGCAAAAACCGTGAAAAATGTCACACGTGCGCGATCACAGCTTGCTGGTCACACATGCGCAAGAGCAGCCGAAAAGTGCAGATCGCACATGCGCAGTCGAGAAGTGCTCTTCGCGCATGCGCAGTCGGCGCTAGCCATGGGAATCCTAAAACAGGGACAGAGCCCGAAAAAAAACAGGACTGTCCCAGCTAAACTGGGAAGTCTGGTCACCCTAAGTAAGGGGGTGTTCTGGCAAGGGCGTCTGCACAGGGGCCACGGTCGATGTACGAGGTGTATAGTTTGTGGCAGCAATTTGTACAAACCAACTGAAAACAATTACACACATGCAATACCTTTGGGACTTTTACAATGATAACCAGTATGGTCATTTGCTGGGAGTCCCAAGCGTGTGAATTGAATAAAATCGAAAAAGGATAAGGTTTTATAATTTTAGAGGACAATCAACCATGAGCGCCGGTTCTAGAAGAGATCTTAAGCCATTAGCTTGTCTTCACAAAAATTGACAATGCTGATAACGTTTGGAGGCATTAAGGAATGACAAAATGTTTCATGAAGAATATAGGATCTTCCTATATAGAGGGGTTCCCCTTAAAATTCTGGGCATTTTTGAAAACCCAGCTCTCTGATTGGATAATGCCCGGAATTTTAACCAATCAGTAATGGCCGGAATTTTAGCAGCTTGCAAAGTAAAGTTTTCAATGTGTTTATTTCCAGCCAATCAGCTTTCAGAACAGCTGAGACAGGGCAGGGGATTGGTTAGAATGAAGTAACAGCTCTGAGACAGGGCAGGGGATTGGTCAGGAAGTATCAGCCACGGATTGACTCCTCCCTCTCCCGAGCTGACTGAGATTTTCTGAGCAGATTCAGTTGAATTGGTGGGGGAGAGGGGGGGAGTCTGCAAATAAGTAAGTGGCTGTCTGCAGTTTGTGTGTGAGTGTGTCAATAGCAGTGTGTGTGTGCTGTGCTGTTGTGTTGTATATCTGTGTGGTGGTGGGTGTGTGTGTGTGTGTGTGTGTGTGTGTGTGTGTGTGTGTGTGTGTGTGTGTGTGTGTGTGTGTGTGTGTGTGTGTGTGTGTGTGTGTGTGTGTGTGTATATATATATATATATATATATATATATATATATATAGAGCTCCAGTGTGTGTGTGTGTGTCATTGTCAGCAGTAGTGTTTATGGGTGTAGCAGCAGTTTGTGTGTGTGTGTGTGTGTGTGTAGAGGTGCTGTGTTGTGTGTAGAGGTGCTGTGTATAGAGGTGCAGTGTTGTGTGTGTAGAGGTGTTGTGTGTGGGGGGGGGGGGTGTTAGAGGTGCTGTGTTGTGTGTAGAGGTGGGGGGGAGAGTGCAAAGTTTAGTAAGTGGCTGCATTTTTTATTGTGGCTGCAGTGTGTGTGTGTGTGTGTGTGTGTGTGTGTGTGTGTGTGTGTGTGTGTGTGTGTGTGTGTGTGTGTGTGTGTGTGTTGTGCTGTTGTATGTGTAGAAGCAGTTTGTGTGTGTGTAGAGCTGATGTGTGTGTGTATAGAGCTCCAGTGTGTGTGTGTGTGTGTGTGTGTGTCATTGTTTATGGGTGTAGCATGTGCGTGTAGCAGCAGAGTTTGTGTGTGTAGAGCGGCTGTTTTGTGCGTGTGTGTGTAGAGCGGCTGTTTTGTGCGTGTGTGTGTAGAGCTGCTGTGTTGTGTGTGTAGAGAGCTGCTGTGTTGTGTGTGTAGAGCGTGTGTGTGTGTGTGTGTGTAGAGCGTGTGTGTGTGTGTGTGTGTGTGTGTGTGTGTGTGTGTGTGTGTGTGTGTGTGTGTGTGTGTGTGTGTACACAGAGGGGGCAGCAGTGTGTGGATATAGATATCTGCAGTGTACGCGTATATAGAGGTGGTTTCATGTATTTACCATTTTATTTTAATTTAAAAAAATCTATTTAACTATACAAAAGTGTCTATTATTTATGAAATAAGCGTACATTTAGCCTATAATAGTAATTATATAAAAGTATTATTACTTAATTATATATCACTATATTATTACAGTATATCATAACAGGGCATGAAATAACTGGTTTCAAATGGCCTACCAGTGATGTCAGTTACACCTACCACAGCCATTTTTTGATCTCCCAAAATTAAAATGTCCATTTTTTCATCTTGAGTTATTGTTTTCAGGTATGTAACTCCCTTACTGACACGTGATCGATACAGTGAGAGCTGGCACATTAGCTAATCCTGCAAGTGACTAGAACTGCTCTGCCATTGGCAGGTTGCATACTGCTATTTCGTGCGCTTATAATATGTTGCCCTAAAATATGATGTTTTTTTAAGTAAATTGGCATCAAAATAAAATCAGGACAGATTCAACCTTTAAACGGGCAATCCCTCCTAGCACCATAATCAACTAATTGCAGTGACATGTTTAATGGGCTATATCTGGATGATCTAACCAAACCTGACACGTATTTTTGAATAAAAATGTTTTACATTAGTTTGTAAACATGCCCCCCGATTCATCAAGCTTTGGTGAACACATCCGAACAGGCGTCATCTCATTGAATTGAATGGGAATGAACACAGATTCGGGTGTGTTAACATGTAACGGACCTTCATGAATAACCCCCATGGTCAGCGGAGACTTGGGAGGGGTTTGATTTCCTCTGGCTACTCCTTTTTGTCTGAGGTCAGTGTGTTCAGCAAGTGCAAGTCCTCTCTTTCCCCTTCCCTTATCTTTTTGGTTCTTGGTACAATACTACGAGTATAGCTTTGTACTGTACAATGACTAAAAAAAGACTGCAGTTTGGGGAAGGTGGGTGTGCAGAAGGTTAATAAACAGAGTTTTTCCCCTTCTAGTATTCTGGCAGAATTATGAGAGAAGGGGAAAAACTATTTTTCTTCTACTTTGAATAAGAAAACATTTACATAATAATTGTTGTGCTTCCTACCGTATTTATAATGTGGATTTCAAAATACCTCCCATTTTTACATTTATGGTTACAAATTCAACCTATGATAAATTTAGACGACAGATACTTTATCCTCTATCTGTTCTTACAGTATATTGATCCAGAGGAAGGCAAACAAAAACCCCCCAGTGAGATACATATCTCATAAGGGGAAAAATAAATTCCTTCCTGACTCCAAATATTGGCAATTAGATTACTCCCTGGATCAACACCCTTATATTTGTTATTTTCCCTACAGGACATAAGGGTTTTAGTACTCCATGACTCAATACATACAACGAATATGAATGGAAATGGATACATTCACCTGGTTCACATTCGATCTATGGCTGCATCAGATTTTAGCAACATGCAAAAAAAATGACTGCGTAGTAACAGTGATCACTTTGCTCTATGCAAGGTTAGACATATTTTTGAAAACCTGTAATAACATATTGCATTCATATACTGTCGCAACTGACTTTCAAAGCAACTTAGAATTATTCAACGGCTCTCATGCAGCCACCACTGAGGTGCAATTGTATAAGAGACAGATGAGGTCCTTGCATGCCACACACTGCAATCTGTCACGTCTACTTTCCTTACAAGAAACCTGATTGGACTGCTTGCTTTTTTGAGTGGGTGTTGTAGTAACCATAGTAGCAAAAGTTATTAACTTGTTAGGCATCCCAATGAATTGTATGTAGCCAGACAATTATGTATGAATTGGTGAAGCAAAATGTACTTCACATGATGACGGTGTAGGAGAAAACATTGTATTTATGAAGGAACATGTCATATTATATTTGTTCTTACAATGCACATACTCCAGCCATCCCTCCTACGCTCACAACAGTTGCATTTAATGGCTTAAGCCTAATTACAATGTTGTACACGCAGGCTGTTTATGTTATTAAGATAAGAACGTAATCATAAAAGTCCAGATTAGGGGATAAATAAGAAAAGGGATCAAAAGACTATATTCATCAAAATCGGAAAGATCAAAATAAGATGTTTTGTGGGTGTGTAAACAACGTGCAGATCGCCCAAAGAAAAGAGCAAAAACAAATCTAAAAACATACATTTAAATCCAATTTAGGTAAATTAATCATATTTCTAGCACATTGAGTGTTATTGATACATGCAACATATTGCTCAGGACTCGAACATTTGGAAAATAGTTTATAGGTCAAACATTTCCCAAGTCCAAAAAACAGAGGAATAAACTAGGCATCGTGTTGGTGAGGGGATCATTATATATGTATACCTACTGTAATTGATGTTGCAATCTGAGAGTTGTAAAACATTAAGAAAATCCACAATTATTGGTTTAAAGGGAGATAACCAAAAAACTTCAACTTTTTAAAATGTTCATGAAGGTTTCTCTAAAACTTAAAATGGATGACAGTCCGGGAATAGAAGGGGCGGAGCTTCCAGCTCTGGGAACCTAACCAGTCACATTAAAAAAAAAAAAGATCGGCATAAGCAGTCGGCTCCTCCAGTCTCTGGAGAAGTTACGCAGGGTCACAGATGGAAAGACAGCTGGGCCCGCAGGGCTTACTTAGCATGTCAATTGCAGTCTAAGTTGAGCAAAGCCTGGCAAATCGGCGCCTCCGGAAAGTCTAGTTATGGAAACTCCCCATCTTTACCGCAAGTCTGCTGCACTGGTATACACGGCCTTCTTGCTTTCAGAATTTTGTGCCAGCTCTCTCAAATTACCCAAGTGTGGCGCGCCACACACACCCTCCCTATGCTCCATAAATCGGGGAGCTCCCACATAGTGGAATACCGGTACCGTACAGAAGGATTAGGAATTCATGTGTTAATATTGACAAATACTTATTAATTAATGAAAAAAAACGAATGTCCTATTGGTTGAAACGGGGAGGCAGATATCTGAGCATGTAAGGACCACACATGTGCAAGCTCAGAGACTACAGCAGGACATCACTATGGCAGCACTGTGCCGTACTTACACTGAAGTGCTGCAATGTTTTTGGCAGGGGTGACAGACTAGAAAGCCTCGTACAGTATTTGAGGGCAAGTACATTTTCTACAAGTACACGTTCCAGCAGAACATCACAAGTAATGAAACCAACCCAACTGTATGTCAGAATGAAAAGCTGTGGCGTTTGGGGAGCAGTCAAACCCTATTATAGTCTTCTTTTTTTTCTTTCTGTGAAAACGACTTCAAGCAATAATGTTAGGAGGAAATGAAACAGCAGGTTCCTGACTCAAAAGCAGGTAGTAACTGCAGGGTGCCAGTAACATCATTTTGCAGAGGAATGCCACCTACTGACTCTCTGCAACATATCTGGGGCTCAACGTCTCAGCCCTGGGAGGAAGAACGCACTTAGTGACAGAGGGAACACCTATCTTGTTATCTTTCCATCTTCGGCACAGTGTGATAAAGCAACATGCTCCAAGTCCAACACCACCAAGGTAATAGGCCAGTAACTTAACTGCAACTCCACATTTCAGCTCAATTGATGGAGAACATAGATGCTTCTGTGATCCAACTGTACATAAAGTCTGTTCAAAATCCATCCTACATAACAAACTAACACCAAGTCAATTTAATTTCTTACTTGAGAGTCTGATGTACTTCTGACCACCAGCCGTAGTTTGTATAGTCGATGAGGAGCAGGATCTGACACCAGAGGAGCACAAGAGATGGGTGGGTGGGAAACATAGACTGCACAAGATCACTCAGGCTCTCCAAGGTGTAAAAACTGCCGTCATTACCGTCCCCTTTGAAAAGTTTTGTAGCTGCATTTGTGATCCGCCTGAATGTCCCTAAAAAGTTAAATAAAGATTGCATAAATGTCAAATTGGAACACATTTACCCTATAAAATAGTGCATACCAACAGATAACACTGGGAATGATACTCGGCTATATGCAAGGAGCTAGGAGTGTATGTATTTATGTATATCTTTATCCGTATAGTGTCATCCATGTAAATGGTCCTTCACAGCACTGATAGATGTAACACAATTACATGGCATGTTATACAGAACGGGAATAAACTCTTCAAATATTAAAATAAACCTTAGGAAAAATACCAGAGTCCCTGCCCCAAGTAACTTCAAACCTAAGTGGTAGCAAGAACTTGCTAAGACAATAGGAAGGCGTTATCGTACGATCGTATGTGAGGGGTCTTTGGAACTACTAGAGGTAAATTTTTTAAGATGGGCATTGAGGGTTGGGAGAGAAGGTGCTTGGTGGCTTGAGGGGAGTCGTTTGTTGAATACAAAACATTATTTAAGTAATAATCCCCGAAGAACAGGACATTACTGGCCAATAATGCCCTGGCTGGAAGAGTTGAAGGCCCGAGGCGAAGCCGAGGGACTTTAACCCAGCCAGGGCATTATTGGCCAGTAATGCCCTGTTCTGAGGGGATTATTACTATTATAGGCTAAATGTAGGCTTTTTTCATAAATAATAGACACTACTGTATAGTTAAATAGATTTTTTTTAATTAAAATAAAATGGTTAAAACATTAAACCACCTCTATATATGCTTACACTGCAGCTATCTATATCCACACTGCCACCCCCTATGTATACACACACACACACAGCAGCTCAACACACACAAACTGCTGCCGCACACACACACGGCTGCTGCTACACCCATAAGCACTGCTGCCGACGCGCGCACACACACACACACACACACACCAGCTCAACACACAACACAGCAGCTCTATAGACACACACACACACAAACTGCTGCTACACACACACACACCACACCGCTGCTACGCCCATAAACACTGCTGCTGACACACACACAAACTGCAGACAGCCACTCACTTGCTTTGCAGACTCTCTCTACTCTCCCATCTTCCCCTCCCTCCCCCCCCCCCCCCATTCAACTGAATCTTCTCAGTCAGCTCCTGTTTACGGAGTGAGGGGGAGGAGGCTGATACTTCCTGACCAATCCACTGCCCTGTCTCAGAGCTGTTCTGAAAGCTGATTGGCTGATCGGAAATAAACACATTGCAAGCTACAAAAAATTCCGGGCATTACTGAATGAATAACGTCCGGAATTTTAACCAGAGAGCAGGGATTTCAGTAATGCCCGGAATTTTACCGCTTTAGCCTATAATAAATATTAGTGTACTGCTCATAAATCCTGCTAAACCATCATGTGTATGGTGAATGTGACTATTTAATCTGTTTAAGATTAAATGGAATCACAAACTTGGTTTAATATTTGGAATCTGCGTAGCATCTGATCAGCAGACACCAATTACACATACATGATAAAGAAAACACAGCTTCTTCTCACAAAAATACCCTATTTATTCGCCAGTGTTTAGTCAAAAGACTTTAGAATTCTCGGCTTTATAAACGTACCATCTAGAGGAAAGTGGTGAGAAAGTGTAGTGGGGTTAGCAGAGATGTACAGTACGTTAGGTCACAGGTAACATATTTAAGTAAAAATTGAATAAAAGAGGATGTGAGAAAGGAGTTTGGTAGGCAGCCTTAAAGTGAATAAACCCATGCCTATACTGTATGTACTGAACACTGCAAACCTACAGATACTGGAGCTACACCCCAATCTTAATTCAATACCCACTACACAGCACCTTAGTTCAGAATCTGGGTGAGGGGAAAAAACAAAAAACCTTTGTTATTAAAATAAACATGCCTTTTTAAATGAATCATGTGTTGCAACCTTTTCCAGACTTCTTGAGCCATCTTGTGGGCAAAGCAGGAATGTACACAAAACACTCAGCGTTCCCATTATTCCCCCCCCCCCCCCCCCCACCCCTTTTTTTTTTCTTTACTGCTTCAGTCCATTTTGTTGGGGGGACCTTTATTCAATTTATTGTTCTCCTATACATTTTGTTTCCTGCGTGCTGTCTATACCTTATACTTTTTACAAAGCATGAATGTAGTTCTTTATTACAACACAGTTGAGACAAAGGAAAAAAAAACTAATTTCGAGTTTATAAGTCTCACATGACGTTCAAAAAAATGTTTGCAATTCTTATTCCAAACGTGCTAAATACAAACATAATTTCAAGTATTTACAATTTTATTTTATTTACATACAAACTTCTGTGCTTATAAACGTCTGTGCTTATATTACATTAGAGTTTGACATGAATTAATGCTAATCTTACCTAAATGTTTTTTACGTAATCAAGGAAAGTTAGTCAATAACTTTATTGATAGTTTGTGTATATTTATTCAAGCTGTACTAAGGATTATTGCTATTGTTTGGCTTAATGGAAAACCTCAAAATTACCACACGGAGATACAACATGCAGTTTACTTCCCGTAACCTTTGAGTTTAGGATTCAATGGAGGTACAATGCAGATGTTATGAAAACGTGTGCTGTACTCCACTCTGCATCATTTACCCGATTTGAAGATGTGTATCAAACACATTAGCAGGGTGCCCAGTTGTTGGCAGTAGAAGGTGTGCTGCTGCTCACTCATATCCACCTTGAGCTGCTTGCTCACTATGTCCTCCAGCAGAATACCCACCAGTTGCAACAGGAACCTTAAAAGAGTGAATGAATGCATTTGTTACAGTTGATGTTACAGCGCCTGTTTGTCATATACTCTCATTTGCTTCTTGGGGTAAGAGAACATCATGGAACGAGAGAGAAAGAACGCAAGAGAAAGAACGCGAGAGAAAGAACGCGAGAGAGAGAAAGAACGCGCGAGAAAGAACGCGAGAAAGAGAGAAAGAACGCGAGAGAAAGAACGAGAGAGAAAGAACGCGAGAGAAAGAACGCGAGAGAGAGAACGCGAGAGAGAGAACGCGAGAGAGAGAACGCGAGAGAAAGAACGCGAGAGAAAGAACGCGAGAGAAAGAACGCGAGAGAAAGAACGCGAGAGAAAGAACGCGAGAGAAAGAACGCGAGAGAAAGAACGAGAGAGAAAGAGAGAAAGAACGAGAGAGAGAGAGAGAGAGAAAGAGAACGAGAGAAAGAGAACGAGAGAAAGAGAACGAGAGAGAGAGCACGAGAACGAGAGAGAGAGAGAACGAGAACGAGAGAGAGAACGAGAGAGAGAGAAAGAATGACAGAAAGAACGCGAGAGAAAGAACGCGAGAGAAAGAACGCGAGAGAAAGAACGAGAGAGAAAGAACGCGAGAGAAAGAACGAGAGAGAGAGAGAGAAAGAACGAGAGAGAACGAGAGAGAGAGAGAGAGAAAGAGAGAGAGAGAGAGAAAGAACGAGAAAGAGAAAGAACGAGAGAGAGAGAGAGAGAGAAAGAACGAGAGAGAGAGAGAGAAAGAACGAGAGAGAAAGAGAAAGAACGAGAGAGAGAGAAAGAGAGAGAGAGAGAGAGAGAGAAAGAACGAGAGAGAAAGAGAAAGAACGAGAGAGAAAGAGAAAGAACGAGAGAGAAAGAGAAAGAACGAGAGAAAGAGAAAGAACAAGAGAGAGAGAAAGAACAAGAGAGAGAGAAAGAGAAAGAACGAGAGAGAGAGAGAGAGAGAGAGAAAGAACGAGAGAGAGAGAGAGAGAGAGAAAGAACGAGAGAGAGAGAGAGAGAGAAAGAGAGAGAGAGAGAGAGAAAGAACGAGAGAGAAAGAGAAAGAACGAGAGAGAGAGAAAGAGAAAGAACGAGAGAGAGAGAAAGAACGAGAGAGAGAGAGAGAAGGAAAGAACGAGAGAGAGAGAGAAGGAAAGAACGAGAGAGAGAGAAAGAAAGAACGAGAGAGAGAAAGAAAGAACGAGAGAGAGAGAGAGAGAAAGAAAGAATGAGAGAGAGAGAACAAGAGAGAGAGAGAGAGAGAGAGAGAACAAGAGAGAGAGAACAAGAGAGAGAGAGAGAATGAGAGCGTGAGAGTTAGAGAGTGTGTATAGTTAGTACAAAATTAATCATGTAAACAAATATGCCTGATAGACCAAATTGTTTTTATCTGCCATTTACGGTTCCCAAAGTCCCTATCCTAAACTGCTTTTAATAGCTGTACTACATTTACCTTCACTGCTGTTTCTTGCACCCACTTCCTTTCCAGGAAAAAACTCAACTTTTCCCTGGTCCTACTACCCTCCAGCTGACTGTTTCTTCTACCACAAATGACTTGTGTCCTTTCATCATGTACCCGTTCCACTTTTAGAGAATTTGTATGTCCTCTCCATCCTTTTCCCAATGTTGTATATGTTGAGGTCCTTTAGCTTTATTCAATATCTAGGTTGCTCTAAATCCTGTAGCATCTTTTCCCTCGCCCCTCTGGACCACCACTCGTCTGTGTACAGTGTTCTGAATGTGGACAGGTCGCTGGCACGGTACTCTAGGTGAGGTTTTACCAAGGATTTATGATGTAACAAGTTGCCTATCACCGATATTATTATAATGTCTAATTACCGGTTGGCCAACCTCACAGTTTCGGTAAAAATAGCTCAACAATTAAGGGGGGAACAAAAAAGGATGACCAATTTGTAAAGAGTAAAACGTGTGCATTGCGTGGCACTATCATTGCACCTGAAGAGACCATTGTGGCCTCCACCATGTTGTGTTCTGTTATTGACCAACAAGCATGGAGCACAACATGCAAATACATGCTATAATTATGTGTTCATGAACGCATGGTCTTAAAACAGTTAAAGGCTCCTGCAGTTCATTCTGGCACACTGAACGACCTGAGGTTTACATTCTTACAGGTGCATTCAAACTCGTGTTACAAATGAAATGTAGTCGCTTTAGTGCTTTACAGTATCCACCCCACGGATGCAGGATACACTTATCTTATTTTAACTCATGCATAATTAGGTCTTATTTTTTTACAATGAATCTGTTTGCACGACACTGCATGTAGATATTTAATTGAAGACTCCTGTTTTTGTTGTGCGGTTAGTCAACAAAAATACAGAACAGCGTTTAGTATTATTTTACCAGTATGAGCGGAGTTATGAAATAAGGCAAATCTATAAAGGATGAAATGTGTGAATAGTACAGTAGGGACTAAATATATATAGAAAAAGCTTTGTTTTTTTTCTTCAATTGTTAATGGCACAGAGAGCCTGATGTGCATGTTGCCTGCCTGTGTTGCATACGTACCTTGAGAAGGTTTCCTCGGGGGGTGCTTTTGTCTGATTAAGGTCCGCAAGGTCTTCTGGGGTTGGATTGTTATTGTCGCCATCCCTTAATTCATTAATATTCTGACAACTGATGAGCAGCGGTGAGACGGAGAGCTCCTGTATACGGGACAGGACAATATCCTCCGTAGACTGAGAGATCAGAACTCTCAGAATAGCTAGGATCCCCGATATCCACAGCTGAACAGTGCTCACTGAGGCCTACATGGAACAGGAAAATGAAGTATCACACGTAGCTACAATGCAAATATGCTGAGGGATCTCAAACGGGGACAAGGTGCTGACTATTTGCTTTGCGGCTGTTATAAACCCAGAGTTTGTTATGACCAGTTGGTGACCCTTTCAAATTCACAAGTTATTTAAGGGAATCCCAATAACAAATCACCACCCTCTGCATTAATAGCCCTACTACTGTGCATGAGGTTACAAACCACACAAAACGTCATCCAGGTGTGGGATGTCAAAGCTGATTTATCATCTATCATTTTTATGCGGATCCGAAAACTGGTATCGAATTCTGCAAGAAATGTAATTGTTTTCGCACAAGACTTGGCAAATGATCGTTGTGACCATTTCCTAATCTCATTCCAGGTTCCCCCAATTCAATCACACTGATCATCGCTGTCATATCGATCGACTCAGGATATTGTGTTTAATTCCATACACATAGATGGCATTGTACAGAAGATTTTTTACGTTCGTTCAGGACTTGGAAGGCCGACTGCACTCAACATGCTATACAAAAAAAATACAAAAAGCATGTACTAGCTGGTGCTAAAAATATGAAGTGTAGAACTGACAAAATACTACTGCTAACCATTTAAAAAGGAGAGTGGCTAGCAGGAAGCACACTGCATAGCACAAAGCAGGGGGAAGATCTGACCAAGGGGCTGCTGCCCTGAAACGTTACATCTATCTGTGAGATACATTTTTTGAGTAAAATGCTCACTTCATACCCTTTTTATATTATGTTTAACATAGCTTTGAAGCAGGGGGTCTCTGGAGCTGAACCCAATTAATTACAGCTCCTTGGACCGACCCCTTGCTTTCTGAGATACAGAGCTCCTCCAAAGGGAGTGCTAGTATCTCGGCAAAGATTAAATCTCCCGCATCACGTGGGCCAAAGGAAGCCACACCGGATAATAACATGACTTCCTATTGGCCAGCAGGGCATGGGAGCCTTGAAACACCGCCATTACATGAACCCTAGCGGGGCGGAGTGGCTACCGGCACCCCCTAGGGCAGTATCTCCGGAAGCAGGGGTCCCCTAGAGCTGAAATGAAATGGGGTTCAGCTCCGGGGACCCCCTGCTTCAAGCCTATAGAAATAAAAAAAATGCCTGCTTGGATAGTTGCATTAAGCAGCATTTGTGGGGTGTGTTGCGGGGTGTGCTTCATGCTTCTCACACTCTTCTATGGAAGTTTGTTCAGGATCCTTTCCCACTTTTGAAGAAAACCTGCCAATCCTACAAATTCATTTACAACAGACGTGTACAACTTTCATATAATCCAAAAGAAGTTACCAGCCTGCAAACAAACCAGTTTGCTTAAAACTTAGAAGCTATACTTCAATCAAACTTACAACAAAAGGTAATGTCTACTAAAAATAACGAATAGTACCAACTTTAAGTGGCATTCCTGACAGTTTTGTTATTTTTTTACTTATTTTTATATATTTGAGAGGTTGGGAACATGGAGGATCCCAGAGCTGAAAATAAATGACATTCATCTCCAGGGATTCCTGGTTTCAGAAATACTTACCGGGAAAGGTACTGACGTATCCGTTCATTTTCAGGGGAAACAAAATGGCTATAAAATATCCTGCGTCACGCACGGTAATAGGAAGCTGCAACATCTTCCGTTGTGGCTTCCTACTGCCACGCAGAATGCAGGATACTTAAAACCCAGGGACTAATGTTGGTACCTTTATTGGTAACTATCTTGGGAACCTGGGGGTCCCCGGAGCTGAAATGATTGCAGTTCAGCTGCCGAGATCCTCTGGTTAAGTAGGGGGGATTTCGGCTTTAATAAACCCGATTCTCTGCTTACTTACCATGGTACATGGAGTGACAAACATACTTCTCAGCAACATGTCTACAGGACGGAGTGATGAAGGAGCCAATGTCTCAAATAAAGTATTTAATACACCAAGAGCCTCGTGAGAATCTATCTGCATCTACAAAACACAACAGGGAGTCAACAGAATACTTTTGTTCATATAAAATGTTGGCAATCCATTCAAAAGGCATAAATCAGAGATGTGTGGATATGCTTCCCCTAGATTGGGGTAATACAGGTGGTGTGTTCTGTTCCTCCATATGGAAGATATATTATTACAATAGGCTGGACTCATGGTTACTGTCCCACATAGTATCGGTGGTGATCAAAGAGTTTGATCAAGAAAGAAACCCTTCTAGGTAGCAGACTCTTGTCATGTGTGTAGTGTCATATTTAATGGACTTAATTGGTCCAACAGTTAGATACTGTATGTCTGAGTAGTGCCCAGATTCACAGGGGAAATCAAAAAATAATACAATTTTATTAAATCTACATAGATGTTAAAAACACATATACATTATTAAAAATCCCTATTATGTAGAGTGGTGATAGTGTTTTATCATAAATCAATCGGTGTATTACCATATGTAAAACAAAATCTTGACTTTCTGAATCACAGCTATATATACGGTCTCTTGACCAAAACCAATGGATATTGCAGGTGTGTACACATGTGTTAATCACAGCATGATCACTCGGAGGTGAAGCATAGACCAAGTGTGTACAGTAGGCTTAAATGCAAGGAGCATATACTGGTGTAACGTGAAACGTGCGTCGGGACGTGAGGCGTCACAGTCGTGACGTCAGTGGGTGGCGACTTTCTGTAACCGGCATCAGCAGCAGCAGGCTTGTATCCATTCATGCAGCATACATGGTAGCCAGCCCTCTCATATGACTTGGCTGATACGGGTTAAACCATACTAACCGCAGTAGACAAATCACTCTCTGGCACCATATAGCAGCTGTACTCACGGGTTACGGGTACTTACGGGTATAATTATATTATATTACCTTATAACCACGGAGTATCCTCTATTTGCGTGTATTCAACTGCATTACACTGGTTCAATATATTGAACAATAATACACAGCATTGTTTTTGTTGGGAGAACCTGAGGGCTCAATACACAAACGGAGTATAGCAGAGATATATGTACAACCTCTGCCTTGTGATATATATGCACCATCTGTATATGATGACATCAGCTTTGTGATATATATCTACATGGTTTGATGCACTATCTGTCCCACATTACACCAGTATATGCTCCTTGCATTTAAGCCTACTGTACACACTTGGTCTATGCTTCACCTCCGAGTGATCATGCTGTGATTAACACATGTGTACACACCTGCAATATCCATTGGTTTTGGTCAAGAGACCGTATATATAGCTGTGATTCAGAAAGTCAAGATATTGTTTTACATATGGTAATACACCGATTGATTTATGATAAAACACTATCACCACTCTACATAATAGGGATTTTTAATAATGTATATGTGTTTTTAACATCTATGTAGATTTAATAAAATTTTATTATTTTTTGATTTCCCCTGTGAATCTGGGCACTACTCAGACATACAGTATCTAACTGTTGGACCAATTAAGTCCATTAAATATGACACTACACACATGACAAGAGTCTGCTACCTAGAAGGGTTTCTTTCTTGATCAAACTCTTTGATCACCACCGATACTATTGTATTTAACACCCTTACAGCACCTGTCATTTATAATTACATTGTTTAAATCATTTAAGGTGACAGTGGTCTATTTCACTTATTCAATACTGTCCCACATACCAAACATTGTGGTCAAGCCCTGCCATATACTGCACTTACTCTTTCACCACCTGTCTAAGTCTGTCAACATACCTCTTAGATTAGAAGATCCCCGGGGCTGGGGTTTCCTTTTCTATTGTCTGACTTAAAGTTTGTTGTACTTAATTTATTATATTAGAATAGACATAACTATAGGCCGTACAAATAGACAACTGAACAAGCCCATTTAAAAACAACAAAAAAGTTTATTAAAAGTAACAACTTTTTGTTAAATTCCAGAAGAACTTCAGATTCTAACACAACTGAAATGTTTGCTTTTGTTTCTCAAAAAATAAATAAAGAATTAAGAACATGTTAAAAACATTCAGCACATGCTCATTTTCAATGTACAATTGTTGAGTCTTTAAAAAGGTAAAAAGGCATCAAACAGATATGTTTCCCGTTTACATATTTTACATATTCTATTTAAAAAGCAAATATTGAGGAATTGTGACATAGCCCATCAAGTACAGTATGTCCTTTGCACAAAATGTTGTCCGTGTACAAGAGTGTATTTTATTGGTACAGTTGTCCTATGTGAACCCTTCTGCATAAACATATGTTCTCCGTTGACCGCAAATCTTTAACCCCTTCCTTTGAGCTCTTTGTCAGACCATTCCTAACAAAATGATGTGCATTGTTAATGAGCAAAACATTACAACTAAATCCTGATGCAGCAGGAGATCCCCTATGAGAGATATGCAAAACACTGTTTTAATTCCTTCACTGCCAGAGTCAAGTCAACTGAATTCATGTTCAGGTGCATATAATAGGTGTCCCTATAAGGCCACTGTAAATGAAAACACCTAGATACCACGAACTACCTGTTGTCTTGAGAGCATTGGTAGAATAACATCTGCAATCTGCCGGGAAAGTCTTTTCCACTTGTCTTCATTCTCTTTGTGACACTGCTGCAGTACCAAGATGAACATTTCCAGCACCTAGGAAACAAACCGTTCTGCTAGACTTATGTTTTTGATTACTTGAAAGGCCCTTCAGAGCCAAAACAATTCTACGACTGCAGATACAGCTATTACATACCAACATATTGCCTTTAATTTTATTGTGAAATCCTAAGTTTGCCAAGTCCAATGCTCTTAAAAAGGACCACAATTGTAATTTGTTTTAACAGACTAATAACTCAGTCCTGAAAACAGTACCTTGGAATCACTCCTGTGCGCTTTACTTAATTAGTTGATATGTCTGCCTAATGCAAACACTATATACTGGAGGCTCGGAGGTATTTCTAAACTTTTCAGATACACCATAACTTGCATTATGAAACCAATATTGAAAAGGATAGAGAAGATGCACCATTAATGTGAATTAGACTGCACCTTTACCATTCTTGTAGCAGCACTATGACTGACCCACAGTGCATTCCCTTTGATTATCACTACACCACTTCACAAATGGAAAAAAATATTACACACACACACACACACACACACACACACACACACACACACACACACACACACACACACACACACACACACACACACACACACACACACACACACACACACACACACACACACACAATTGCCTTCCTGTGTCACCATTCTTTCAGTAGATGCCACTGACAGAAGGAATATTATTTACTTTATTTCATGAAGATCTGGCTGTTAAAAGTCATCATGATTGCACATAATAGCTGTGGTGTAGCAGCCACCCAGAGCTGAGGCTTGACTGGAATGTAATCAGTACCACACAGGCATTTAAAGGTTCCAATATAATTGCATTGAAACTACCACTTCCATTCATGAACGTCAACATAACCAAAAAGTTTTTAGTGGATGCCACTCAAGTAGCTTTTGTTACAAGATAATCTCAGAAAGCCCACAAAACATACAGTCGCTTCCATGTATTCTCCAGTTTCTACGACTTCCTCACCTGATGGTACTGAATAAGCCTCAAGAGCATTGACACAACCACCTCTTTCTGGGTTTCGAGTTCTTTGCCAGCATCTGCTTTGTTCACTCCCCGTAGTACAAACAGATCATGGACTATAGGCTGCAGAGCTGGTATGGCTAGAACAAACAAAATGCACGTGTTGTTGTCTCAATGCAATTACAATGTGAAAACTGTATATTCACACATATTAAATCGGTTTGATGCTTGATAAACAAAAACGGCCTCCTGCAAATAGTACAAATTGTGTGCAACTCTAGTAGAGGTTTGCACTGCAGATCACTCCAGCATTGAACAGGCTAGGCCGACATGTATTTTACTGCCAAAAGGTATTTATTAGATGAAGTCACCTTGTGTTAATATGCTAGTCTGAGGTTGGTCTGAGTCCCACTGACAGAGTGGGTCATGTAAATGTGATTTTGAGGGAAAAACACAATTATTTGTTATTAGAACAGATGACTTGGTAATATATAGTCAGTAAACAATGTGAAGAGATCTTGTTGATTTACAAGGTAAGGAATTAAGATAGCTTTGACAGCTGGGGAAATTCACATTTGAAATACAGTACAACGGATTTTGCAGCTATGGATGAAGTTGGCACATAGCACTAGGGTTGCCCACTAGAAATAGCATTCTCTCTTTTCTTACGCATCAAAAACTGAAAGTTAGAACGCAGAAGGATAGAGACTTGGGATTGGCATGGGAGGACGCTGTGTAAACCCAAGTTTCTACTACATGTTACCTTCGGTGAGTCAATTTGGGTGCATATTTACCTAGCACTGCAAGGAACCTTATGGGTCATTCTTAATAAATGAGTTGTAAGTGTTAATAAACACACAGATACCCAACAAGCTCTGAGAAACCCCAAACATTAATAACGGTCATGCCTTGAAGTGGCAGTAGGCTTAACACGCTTTGGCCAAAGGGTTGAACTAAATTACCCTTTTTCAAGACAATATATAGGTATTGCACTATGTATTTTTGTCACATCGGAAGTAGCTTTGAGCATCTTTGTTTGTTTTGAGTTGCAAGTGTGCTTTAGTGCTTAGCATCTCTTGTTATATATAATCCTATATCTGCCGGTGCTTCGGACCACACACATTTGATTGCAAACCTTCAGTGCAGTGTGTATATTATACATGTGTACACTGCAATTGCGATTAAACAATTAATATACATCATTTTAACTACATTTTTTTGTCCCATGTCTAACTGAACTGACATGAAAATGGCTTCCTGCAACTGAAATACTTCATCCCAATGTGTGTTGTGCATGAGTAAGGATGAAAGGTTACCGTGGGTTACGGCTTTTCTCCCACTAGCCATGATGCCGTCGCACAGCTGGATGATTTTAGGAATCCCGATGATCTGCTTGGAGTGGTAACGCTCATAGGACAGCAGCACCAGGAAGAAAAAGACATTGGGAATGATTGCTTCCGATTCCCTGTGGCAAAAATGAAAAAAAGAAATGGAACAGGTAAATGGAAAACACAATATAGCAGGCACAAATACGCAATGGAAATAAGCTTACCTGAACTGTCCCACTTCAATGTATTCAAACTGCTTTAGTACAAATCCAATGAACACCTAGAAACACAAAAAAAAGTACATGCATCTCAGAAAGGAAAAAGAAACAGGACACAAACATAGTTGATTAAATATAAATATATCTACTCCCATTGCTAAACCTGACGTGATTTTGATTGGATTAATTACACAGGATCTTTATTTTAGAACGCTACATGGTACTTGTATGTCTGAAAAACAACATTGAGTCAAATGTCAAACTTAAAAGACAAATTCATAAAAGGTATGCCCAGCCCAACATATGCAAAGCCAAATTGCAGGCACATTGCATTGGGGGTTAGGCAACCTTACATATACTGCATACCACAATGTGTTTTATTTCACATGCGCACTGTAAAGAACTTGCAAACCCAAAAACTGAGTCAGGCACATTAACATATGTCTTAAAAGTGAGGGAACAATAAGAAATTGTGCTTTAACCGGTTAAGTGCCAGGTGGCCTGTCACCGACTGATGTACAATGCATTGTCTGCCCTCAGACTCAAAACAATAAAAGGGTTAGAAAAGGAAAGAAAAAAAAACTCACCTGATCAGAATCCAGAAGGCAATAATTGACACGAAGCTGAACCAGCTGTGACAGAAGATCAAGCACTTGTCTCTGCAGCTGGACAGATGTGGTGGTAGTGTACTGCTTCAAAGCCTTTATAACCAGAGGCTCAAACAAGCGTATGTGATTATGAATAGCATTCTGGAAACAAAACAGACCGGATTCATGTATCACCTGTATTAAGGCACTTCACTTCCAGACACAATGCATGGATTAGCAGCACCTGGAGAACCTGGAGTGCCCAGACCTTCCTCTTGAGCATATGCCAGACTCTATAATATTAATCCGTGTTTAAAGGAGCAATCCAAACTGTTTTTCCCCCCTTTTTAAATGCAAGATTGAAGCGGGGTATCTCCGGAGCCGACCCCCATTCTTTTCATCTTTGGGACCCCCTGCTTCCAGAGATACTTACCTCCGAAGGGGGGTGCCAGTATCTCCTGCCGTTTAAAGCCCCCGATCACATGGGCCAATAGGAAGCACAGTATAATGTCATGTTACCTATTGGCCCGCAGGGCCCGGGAACGTGAAAATCAGTCATAATGGGAACCCTGGACTGCCTACCGGCCCCTCATACGGAGGTAAGTATCTCCAGAAGCACACTGGCGCAATTCATACTATTGGTTTTCAATGCAACTATTTTTTATTTTATTTTTTTAATTGTCTAGCTCATAGCCGAGTTGAAAGGTGTAACGATGAATATCCTCTGTATAGGTAAATAAATTAATTGCATTGGTTATTCCTAAAACGTGGTGTGGCTGTTGGTCACTAATGAAAGGTTTGAGAAGCATGAATTTATGACCAACCATGATATACTGTACGTATAGAAGTAGTAAGAATGCAAAGACATACGCAAACTACATGGACAACAAGACACTGCTTGTATACCAGTACGTATAGATCACCACGCTGTGCCTCCTCAGTGCTCCGGTTGACGGAAACCTTGAGTATTATTCTGTCTATAATAAACATTTCTAACCTTAGCTTGACAGACAGACCTGGATACCAGGTACTATACAGGATTTTACACGTTATATATATAATATAATTCATATGGTATAATTCTGTGACAAACTTTGCTTGAAAAAAAAACTGAGATACCTTGTCTGCTCGATGTTTTGTAACACTGGTAATGCTACTTTTCAATTGGTAAGAAACCTTTTGAAGTACATCGAACCACCTGATAGAAGTAAATAGGTTCAAATTAATATCAACCATTTAGACCATTAAAAAACATTCAGAACTTGCAGGATCGCACATAGAAAAACACGCCGCAGGGGGAAAACCATATTAAACCAAGTTTAGTGCACTGTAACACCTGGTATGAGAACACTGCTTTTATAGCGAGGTGTACATCAGAAACTTTACCATATACAGCAACACATTTTCTGAAACCTGCTTAACATTAAAAAAAGTCATGAGTGCTGACCACGCACATTTTAAGTGAAACATCTTTCTTTGGTCATTGTTTTGTCACAGATATTGTATTTGCGAGGGTGATATTTTTAATTAAAATTCAGAACACAATGTCAGTGGCAAAACGCAAAGAAGTTTGACTTGGAACGTGCATCCTCGGTTTTAGCTATTTGCACTTATATAGTTATACGAACTGTGTGCGTGCGCGCCAGTCTGGCTGCCACTGCGCTTGTGCGCCAGAGCCTGGCCGCCACTGCGCCAGAGCCCGGCCGCCACTGCGCCAGAGCCCGGCCGCCACTGCGCATGCGCGGGGAGACCTGGCATAGGTATTTTGCGCATGCGCTAGCGCAACGGCGCGCCTCTATTAGTACCGTGCACAGAGATATCTTTATATAACTTTCTAACCATCTGCATCAGACATAAAAATCTTTAACTTACATTTAACACAACTGTGATAGATATAAACCACTATAAAGGTCCCCCCCACTTGTAGACTGAAATATACTACGTATAAAACACACACTGACGTCACTGTAAAGAGTTAATACAGAGATACAGTCTTGAAAATCACTAGCACTTTTGGCAAAACCTTCAAACTGGATAAAAGTTTAAATATGTGATGTGCATCAACAGATCAGGTTAACAAAACACAGAACCCCAGTAAGCTCTTTTTGGGAACCCCTGAGCCCCCACAAAATATATATATATGTATATGTGTCAAAATGGAGTGCTATTGAGCGTGGCATATGTATACAACAGACGACAGAGAAGCCCAATGCTACATCCAACATGACAGAAACACACAGTAAAATACTTATATATTCTCTTGAAGTAGGGTCATTTAGTTACAACGCTTTGGCCAAAGGGTTAAACTAAATGACCCTACTTCAAGAGAATATATAAGTATTTTACTGTGTGTTTCTCTCATGTTGGATGTAGCATTGGGCTTCTCTGTCGTCTGTTGTCATCAACAGATCAGGACATCATTTTGCCCAAGAATAATAATTTGTCTTAAAAAAAATATAAAGCAGTTAAAATGGAATGGCGATGTGTCAAGCATCAACCTCCTACTTCAAGGGGGATAATGTTTTAAGGAAGGGGTGCTCAAATCCAGTCCTCAAGACTCCCAATAGGTCAGGTTTTAAGGCTATCCCTGCTTCAGCACAGGTGGCTCAAATGTGCTGAAGCAGGGACTGATTGAGCCATCTGTGATGAAGCAGGGATATCCTTAAAACCTGACCTGTGGGGGCGGGGGTTGGGGTAGTCTCGAGGACTGGAGTTGAGCCCCTTTGTTTTAAGGCATAACTTAGGAGATCGGTCGTCACAGGTGTATTGTAATAAGACGCACGTTACCCTGACGTGTCCTGCTCTTGCTCTGCTTGCACCATATTCCTCAGACTTGCATCTGCCAGCGCCTGAGTGAAGTGCGTGTAAGGCGCCATGAAGCAGTAATGGTACAAGCCAGGCCGAAGGTTAGACGAGCCCAATCGCTGAGCTTTCCCTTGAGATTTGCTGGGGTTTGAAGACAGGCCCTCAAACTGGGATGCAAAGTTGGTTCCAAAAAGTGTCTTCAATAACTAATGAGAACATGCAAACAACAGTTAACTTGGACATGAAAACATTTCAATTTCAGTTTACCGCAAACATCCCGACTTGGGAAAAGTGACAATCAGGGCACATAAAATGTGCAGTGTTTGTGTTTGCCAATGTTCTCCAACTTACCTGCTGGACACAAACAGTGGCCATCACTGGCTCCCTGCTAAAGCAGGATTTTAGATATCCCAATATTTCTTCCACACACTATAAAAAGAAAGAAAAGAAAAAAACACAGGAATTTAGCAACCAGTGGGGGAAAAAATAAAATGCATAAAGCAGCAGAACATTTTTCTTTAACAGGTGGGAAGCAGGGGTCTCCTGGGCTGAACCGCGTTAATTTCAGCTCCGGGGACCCCCTGCTTTCCGAGATACAGTACTCGCCTCCGTAGGGGGGTGCCACTAGCAGCTCGGCAGGTTTAAAGCTCCTGAGTCACGTGGGCCAATAGAAAGCCACCACAGCTCCCTATTGGCCCGCATGACGAGGGAGCGCTAAAGCCGCCGGGTTTTTTTATTTGAGTTTTCTATGAAAAAAGGTGGGGAGGGGTACACAAAATAAAAGGGTAACATGTTTACACTTTGTTTACGCAATTTCTCAAACATCCAGGGGGAGCATGTTTTGAGCTGGGTGTTTAGATAACCTATTAATTTTCATCACCTTTCACTTTAAATTATTATTTTTCACTTTTTCTTTCATTTAGAGCTGTTAGCACCTTGTATCACTTTTCTCACAACACTTTGTTTACGAGCATTTGTTAACATACATGCAATACCTTTATATTAGCGTAAACTTAAAAAGCAGCACTTTAGTACAATACAAACAACGACAAGCTATACAATATCAAATTATAAAGGACAAATAGAGGGGTAAAGAAGGGTAAAGAAGGAAATGAAAAAACTTCATTGCATCTATAGTATTTTCCACGTTTTGGCAGCTATGCAATATATAATATACTCAGTCCTGTGGTGGAATAGGGAATACCTTTCCGGGTGTGCTGCAACGTTATGTTCAGATTCAAACCACAAGCCACCATTTTGATAGCCCTCATAGCCCAGCCAGAGCTGCTTCAGGCACCCACAACAGAGGTAAGTATCTTAGGAAGCAGGGGGTCCACAGAGCTGAAATTCACGCAGTTCAGCTCCACAGACCCCCTGCTTCAATCCTAGAACTATTAAACTAAATTAAAAATAGGGAAGCAGGATTGCTGCTTCAAGCTACTGTATTTACCAGAGGTTGAAAGTAAATACATCAAATTAATTACAATGACTAGAGAATAGCATTAATAAATGAACATCTTAGAACTCAGTCCTAACAAATTCAAGATCGAAATGACTGCCGCATAGATGCATTGTTCCACACACATTTATTACACTTATGAACAAGTTTGCACTTCAACAGATCCAGTTACACCTTGTTTACCAATATTTATTTAATCTCGGCTTTCTCCGTTCCAACAGAACGGTTAAAGACTGATGGGCCCTCGAAAGTCCCTGTAGCCATGTAACAGGTAAAATGATTGCGCTATAACAGCTTCCAGAGCATTGCATATTTTGATATTATAATAATGCACCTTTATAACCTTCACTGTTGGTTACACTTTGCATTTCCAATCACTGCATAACAAGAAAACAATATCTGCAGGAGATTCAATTTCTGCTTTGCAACAAATCTAAAATAAGATTAGCTTTCCTTCGAGACCCTTTTCTGGAGAATACCTAAAGAGTGAGCAATCTAGGTTGGTCCGTGCAAGAGATATAGCCTTTGATTTCTGTGAACAAACCCTTCTACCCCTTTCTATGATGACCTTTCTCCTTATTTCACCCTTGTGAATAAGGTCGCACTGTTTTCAATCACTGGAAATAATTACATCACATGAAGCAATACATATTTTTTTATAAAAATATATTTTGTATAAATAAATCTAGTTTAAATGTTATTTTTTAAATTACTTTGAGCTATGGTTTTGCTACATTTTTGGTGGTTTGAACATTTCCATATCCATTACTTGCACACTTATACGGTAGGTACAAAAATGCTATATATATATATATATATATATATATATATATATATATATATATATATATATATATATATATATATATATATATATATATATATATATATATATATATATATATATATATATATACACATACAATTATTAAGGTTATGGTGGGTAAAAAAAAGTGACAAAAACCCTCCACAGTAAAGCATAAAGCAACTGTAAATATTACTGTATGCTCATTTGCATGTCTTAGACAGGTCTACAACCCTGTCTTTCCCCATTATCGTCCAGCATACAGCGCTTCCACTGCAGCAAGGGATTCTGGGAAATTACATGCAAATGAGCACTCAGTGCCACCTTTTGTCTCAAGCTCGTATTACACAAGCAAATCCTCAAGCCAATGCAAATGAGCATACAGTAATATTTACAGTTGCTATATATCTATATAGATATATATATCTATATATATAGATATATATATCTATATATATATATATATAGATATATATATCTATAGATATATATATATATCTATAGATATATATATCTATATATATATATATATACATTCTTCGGTATTAGGTTACCTTTTTATTGGACTAACAATTTATGTCATAGGACAAGCTTTCGAGAGTTATCCTCTCTTCTTCAGGTCAAGCAATACTGATATATTTTTATTTTTTTACACTTCATGCTGGTCTTTCTAATATAATAAAAAATATTGTAAAAATTGGCAAAATAACATAGAAGGAAACCAAACTTGTTCAGAGTAACACTGTACGATTGAGCAAGCATGTGTAACCTTGCACAGAGTACGTATAGATTACAACATTTTAGGGGATGTTGGGGTTTATATACAGATAACAGCAAAGTCCCAAAACAAACAATGGGTGTAAGCAGAAACAAGATGGATATGCAAAAGTTGTATGTGTTTTTAGTGCTATTCCATAAGACAACCACTTAATAAATATGTCCCTTTACATCCCATGTGAAGGGGTATTACCATGGCAATGTCTAATGGAGTAGCACTTGTTGCTATTATTAGTAATATGGCCTTTAATGTTTTCATGGAAACCAAATGATTTAGATATTTGAAACAATATTTACCCAAGTTTTTGTGAGATCTTGTATCTTCACCTTTCCGAATCCCCCCCCCAATGTTCTTGTGAAACAGTAATCACGATGCTACATTACAACTGCACAGTATAGGAAAAGTATTTTGCAGGACTCGCTGCAAGTGAAAACATTGATCTGGCATTGCACAGAATGAACGCCTCTGTCTAAAGGACATCATTACATTTCCCTACTTGGGAAAGCCTCGTTGCCACTTTGCTGACATGTTCAGAGAACAGTATTTGGTTAGACTCACTTTGCCAATATCTTGAAGTGTAGCAAGTTCCAAAATCTGGGAGAGAACATCCAGGGCAGAGCGCAGGAAACATCCAAACTTCTCATTGTTATTCTGAAGGTCCAGGGTTACCTGTTTGAAGGAGGGAAAAAGTACTTAATCTGCAGGATTTAAATTAAAAATAACCACAATAATCTGAATGGCCACAAACGTCATGTTAGATTGTCAAGTAGGTTATACGCATTTTAATTAACCTGATTTCATAGGTTTGAAGAAGGGAGTCTCCGGAGCTGAACAGTGTTAATTCCGGTTCCGGGAACAACTGGATACTTCCCTTCGTATGGGGCGCCGGTAGCAGCTCCGCCGGTTTAAAGGTTTTGGTCACACGGCCCAATAGGAAGACGCAAGGGATGATGTTACGTTTCCTACTGGCCCGTGTGACGAGGGACATTTAAGCCACCATTATGTTAGCCACACACAGCCCTGCCAGAGCCGATACCGGCACTTAATACAGAGGTAAGTATATTGGGAAGCATGGGGTCCCTGGAGCTGAAATCAATGCGGTTCAGCTCCAGAAACCCCCTTGCTTCAAACCTATTTTTAAAAAAAATGTAAGCTAGCGCTGCTTTAAACATTGATTTATGATGCTTTGTAATGTAAACTTACACCGTTTTTTACAACTTCTAAATACTACAACAAATGACATGGAAATGGCACACTGCGCACGTGATAAACACTGGTAAATAAAAGATAGCTATTTAAAACACTGGGGACTAAAATATTGCACCTGAAGGGTTACTGCAATGATTTTATCCTGGAACATTGTGCATCTTTTGATCTCATATATGATTAATAAATGGTCTGAGGACCTTTTTCAAGCAAGTGTGCGATTATCTTCCTTTTTTCAGCTAAAATATCGTCCTCCAAGTTCCACATTTTCTTGCCATTATTCTTTCCCAATGCTTCAGTGCATCATTACAGGTTGCAAGAGTCTCCTAACTAGGTAGCTTACCTTATAGTTCGCGTGGGTAGCTTTTAATACATCATACAATTTAAGATAGGATGGCAGATGGTAGAAGCTGCCCAGGGAAGAGGATTTGCTTGTTGGAGTGGGACCTGAAGCATCTGTTTGTCGGGAAGCTTTAAAGGGGGAAAGAAAAAAGACAAAAAAGTTCAAAGGAATCATGTTGATAAACTATATGTAATAATAGGGAGTGGAGGGGGGAAAGGATGGTAAGCTCTAGCTACTGTCTGTGATACGGTGCCAGGGGTGAGAGGATCATTGAACGTGCAAAGTACCTGCCTAAACAGGTGAGAGAACCCCTTTTCAACAGGCACTCATATTGGGATTGATACAAGAAAGTTCATTAAGAATACCTTTATTAGTGTATATGGGTAAAATAAGTGAAGTACGTAAACACTCAACACAATTAAAATACGTATTAAACTAAATGTCTCTAAGTCCGAATCGTAGACTAATAGAGGTTGCTATTTGAAGGAATATGATGTATCTGGCACCATGTGCAATAAATAGTTTTAATATTGCATAGTAAATTAGATAGGGTGCCTCAGTGTGATGTGTGTATTTTTGTTGAAAGGGTCTGGTGTGTGTTACATGAGTGAAGGTGTCAATCACACCGCTTTCAAATCACATCTGATTAATATGTGGTTCAGTGGCAGTCTGTAAAGTGTAATATAGCTGGTACATTACTGGCCAGACCAACATTGTATATGCTGATTGTGGCCTAGTGGGAGTCGATTATTAGAGAGACCACCAAAGGGTTAGTATATATCCTTCAATGCAACGCTGAGTCAATTAAAATGTCAAAGAAAAAGGCTACTATGTAGCTAGGGGTGGTGAGGCTATATTGTGGGAACTGTTAATGTGTAACAATGTTATAGTTGGTTCCCCCTGGTCAGTAATTATTCCAAGGTTATTATAGCCTCACATGTGCTCAAACCAAATTAATATAGTAAATAGATAAATACATGATGAAATGAATCACTGCTCGTATCCCCTGTGAAGGTGGCAAGTGTGTATCTGAATAGGCTTGCTGGTATACAGATAGATAAGTATGGCCAATTATAAACGGTTTACTTCAGCTGCCTATAGGACAAAAAGCACTCTATCTCTGCAGACTTATGTGGATGGTTTCACATTTAGCTTATAGGGCGAGTACGCCCTGTCTGCTGGGTAGAGACAATAAGGTATGATAGAGATGGTGCCCTGCAGCCGCTCGGTAGAGTACCCTCTACAATACAGGGGTGCTGTTGGGGGCTACTATCTCGGAGCGTTTAATCTCTGCTCACGAGTGGCGACATCTGTTGAGTTTCCGCCCGGCATGGTGTATTAATGAACACCGCTATGAGTAAAGTTGCCGGGTGGAGCTCGGAGTGAAGCTGCGGCTATTGTCCGCGCTCTCTAGACAGACGTCGCCGCACCAGTGCACGTGCTGACGTCACAGAGGACCACCCACCGCCGGGCGGAAACTCAACAGATGTCGCCACTCGTGAGCAGAGATTAAACGCTCCGAGATAGTAGCCCCCAACAGCGCCCCTGTATTGTAGAGGGTACTCTACCGAGCGGCTGCAGGGCACCATCTCTATCATACCTTATTGTCTCTACCCAGCAGACAGGGCGTACTCGCCCTATAAGCTAAATGTGAAACCATCCACATAAGTCTGCAGAGATAGAGTGCTTTTTGTCCTATAGGCAGCTGAAGTAAACCGTTTATAATTGGCCATACTTATCTATCTGTATACCAGCAAGCCTATTCAGATACACACTTGCCACCTTCACAGGGGATACGAGCAGTGATTCATTTCATCATGTATTTATCTATTTACTATATTAATTTGGTTTGAGCACATGTGAGGCTATAATAACCTTGGAATAATTACTGACCAGGGGGAACCAACTATAACATTGTTACACATTAACAGTTCCCACAATATAGCCTCACCACCCCTAGCTACATAGTAGCCTTTTTCTTTGACATTTTAATTGACTCAGCGTTGCATTGAAGGATATATACTAACCCTTTGGTGGTCTCTCTAATAATCGACTCCCACTAGGCCACAATCAGCATATACAATGTTGGTCTGGCCAGTAATGTACCAGCTATATTACACTTTACAGACTGCCATTGAACCACATATTAATCAGATGTGATTTGAAAGCGGTGTGATTGACACCTTCACTCATGTAACACACACCAGACCCTTTCAACAAAAATACACACATCACACTGAGGCACCCTATCTAATTTACTATGCAATATTAAAACTATTTATTGCACATGGTGCCAGATACATCATATTCCTTCAAATAGCAACCTCTATTAGTCTACGATTCGGACTTAGAGACATTTAGTTTAATACGTATTTTAATTGTGTTGAGTGTTTACGTACTTCACTTATTTTACCCATATACACTAATAAAGGTATTCTTAATGAACTTTCTTGTATCAATCCCAATATGAGTGCTTGTTGAAAAGGGGTTCTCTCACCTGTTTAGGCAGGTACTTTGCACGTTCAATGATAAACTATATGGCTTTATACAACGATCTGAATTTGTTGTATGCTTTGAAAAGATAAGGAGTCTAGTGCTGTGTTGTGTTTAAAAGTATTAGCACATTACCTTGTTTATCATACAACAAGGCTCAGCTTGTAGCCACTTTTTGAAATACATTAAGGCATTCAGTAGCGGTCTTCTTTAAATAGCACAAATCTGCCGTTTAAATAGTATATTTTGTCCAAACAATTCCAAATTGCTATTTCATCTGAGGGCAAAAGCTTATAATACCAAGAAAAACACCGATATTAGTCTAACACCCCCACATTTGTTTTGGCCAAGATACGTTACAACACACACAATGCATAAGCAATGGTGAGATGTAACATAAGCACAGTATCAAATACTGTAATCCTCGCTGAACGTTGGAAGTTATTTATTTATAACGTGGCAACATATTCGGCAGCGCAGTACAAGTTATGTTATAAAGCGACACCATCAGTATCTCCGTTGGAAACCCAACAGCACAATTAGATTATTAAAGGGAAAAACCTATTTGGAGCTTATACAAAAACAAAAAAACGGAGGGTGAAAGCAAACGACACACTACTAATACTACAAAGGTAAGTGGGCCTACGGATACTGTACATTGGGATAACTGCAGACAAAAAGGCGTGAGACAGATTTCACCGTCACAAGGTCAGGTTAACATCTGTACTGGCTGTTTAACCTCACTGTGTTAGTAGCAGTGAACTTACAGTAAATGATCAAGACGACAACATGTCCACCACACAGTGTAGTACAGTGTTTTTCTACCATGGTTCCTAGGAACCCTTGGGTTCCCCAGGCATCCCTAAAGGGTTCCCTGTTATTTTCTGGTCATTTGAAAATTGTACCAAATACAGAAGAATTTACAATGCATCTGATCACAGAGTTGCTTGTTCCTCAGAATTTCACCTAGGGTTCCTTAACCAAAAAAAGGTTGGAAATCGCTGGTGTATTAACAGACTGCTGTCCGTGTCCTTTTTACCTGGAGTGGGTTCACCGGCTTTCTTAGGGCTTAACGGCACTGCCGTTTGCTCTACTGCTTCCCTTTCCTTCCCCTTCCGGCGGATCGGACTCAAAGAAGGTGGGTTAGTCAGAGAGGGCAACGTCGTCTGCAAAATTAACAAAAAAATACATATTTATGTAAACCATATCCTCCGTTTCTAAAAATAAAAAGATACTGAATAATAATAATTACAATTAAAAGCATCATATTCTATCCAATACACAAAGGAAAGCAGTGTGCCCATAACCCAGCTTCATGGGTTTTATTTAACCAAAGGTCAAAATGGGACAAAGAACACTAAAGTTCCCGACTTTAAATACGGCTTTGTTTAAAAGATGCAGTTCAAGCTGTCGTTTTTATTTATTTGTCTTTTTTTTAAATTCATTCAATATGTGCATCAATAGAATCTACACACTGACAAGTGATTAGCTAAGTTGCTGATCGATCCGTTCTCCTGTAATCGATCACTGAAATTCCACTGAAGGTTCACGAAATGGATCCTGGGTCCTCTTCTGCTGCACTGACAGCCAAAGTTCTGTGAGGAAGATCATGTGACCCAGGCAGGCACTAGATTCATTTGGTTCACTGCTAGAGAGGGCAGGGCTCAAAAAGGTGATGCTGTTGCAGAAGGGGAAGGGGGTGTGACTTTGTATATAGTTGCTATAGGAACAAAAATGCCTCTTACATTAGAATACATTAAAAATGTCTAAATTATTTTTATTTTTTTTAAATGCCACAAGTATTTTCTCATAGTACAGAACAGATTTATTTTAAAAAATAGACATGTAGGATATTTCTTGAACTGCAGCTTTAAGGACTGATAAATTATTTGCTATATATGCAATAGATCTCAGAGTTGTCATATACAAGATCAAATCTACAGAAGAGACTCAAGTCATTCATGGTGCATTATTATTTTAATGAATGATGAAAAAAGAGACCGTATAGAAACCCAAGTATTCCTAATGTCAAAAATCATTTTCAACACGTTTAGATCATCTATACCTGTATATGGCCCTATACCTAAAGACAAACCATTCTTAGCCAGTCCAAAATGTAACTATTTGCTATCCACATGAATAAAGGTCTAATGTTTGCAAACAGTTTAGGAGAAAAAGTAACTAGCCATTTGTATCAAAAGGACAATGGATTACCTTTATTACTGGACCTGGGGTGACATCATCAATCACATGGGCACATATGTTGATGGCCTTCAGTAAATGAATAAATAGTTGCTCCACCATGGAAACCATCACTCGGTCCCCCAAGGCTGGCCAAGGTTCCTCTTGTTTATTGGCTCCTTGGTTGGTTTCTTCCTCTGCGGTCCAAGGATTTTTCAGAGACTTTGAAGCAGTAGCTGTGATTAGATTTGGTTAATTGACGTTATTAGTACATCCAAGGCAATAACTCCCTTCTGTGAAATCCCAAAGTTTATACAGAATTGACCATAAGTTATGTTGGGTAAGTGTGACAAAACTCATCCACCGTACAACGCAGACAAAAAAAATAAATGTATACTGTATATAGATATAGACAAAAGCATTACATTAAAATTGTATACAACTATGCTTTATTTTACACAAGTGTTCTGCTCAGTCTGGAGACTAATAAGCATTTACTTCCCTCTTCCTTGCTGGAGGGGCTTGAAATATAAGGCGCGTTAATATTTGCCGTAATTAGAGGTTCAAACAGGTTTATTTCAGCTAACCTGCAAGCAAGTTTCCAGCAAGGACCAAAGCATCCTGATGTGCCGAGAGATCCAACGGTAACCACGCTGATGAGAGCAGAGACAGAAGCATATTGGCCATTCCCACAGTACAGCTCTTCCGGAACTCCTCTGTGGGGTTCTGCTGGGAAATGCTATAATAAAAGAAAAAAAGCTCTTAAATGTCTCAGTATTACTAAGAGTATTTGTGGGAACAGCGGAATTAAAATATATTTTAACTTCTAGACTCTAAAACCAATGGCTTCAATCTAAAATACTGGTTTTCCTGCTCCACATTTTAGAGAACGTGTGAGCTTAACATCCTGCCACCTCTTCACACCTCCACAATTCACCCGCCACCAACACCTGTGTACTTCGCTCCTCCTAGGTTAATCTTTTTACCGCTCCATTTAGTGACTTCTTACAGAGCCAGCCCCACTTATCCCTTCAGGATATATGTTTGGTAAATGAGAAAAATAGGGTGCTCAAACCCAGGACGACTCCATCCAATTCAATGATTGATAAACATTTTACCCTGGAGATACCAGTGGGAGTGGGTGGTAAATAAAGACTTGTAAGTCCTCAATGACAACTGTCAAACTTAACCATGAAAGTCTAAAAACCATAAAGAACCCACTCACGTCATCTCCAGGGGTGGTGAACAGGCGTGCCAGCCATGAGGGATCCGAAATCCAGATAGAGACAGAAGGAAAAAACGAATGGCGCACAGCCAGGGAGCCAGGTGTGGAGTAAAACTGCTTCTTTATTCGTGCATGCAGGGAGACAAGTAATCCCCTTGGTGGGACAAGGACAGGAACCTCCTACGCGTTTCGGACCTTGATAAAGGACCCCCAGGTCCAAAACGCGTAGGAGGTTCCTGTCCTTGTCCCACCAAGGGGATTACTTGTCTCCCTGCATGCACGAATAAAGCAGCAGTTTTACTCCACACCTGGCTCCCTGGCTGTGCGCCATTCGTTTTTTCCTTCTGTCTCTATCAGGATATATGTTTGGGCTGTTACAGTACACTTGAAGAAACTTGAGGTTTTGAAAGCTCTGTAAACTATAATTTCATCTATAAATGTTGGCTCGCTAAATGGTATCACAACCTAAATCGGTTCTGGAAATCTTAAACTGAAGAAAGTCCATGTTAAGAGCACAAAGTTATAACCAATGAGAAAAATATATTACGCTGAAAATGGAAAATATACATATATATTGTCCATTTTTGAGCCACAAAATGGTATCACAATAAAAAGATTCAATTTCTGCCTCTTAGGCTGAAATCAGGGACTCCAATTTAGTGAAACGCACAGAAAATCAATGAGAACACTTGTACTAATAGCATGTGACAAAAGATACTTAAAAAAAATAAACATGATATTCCAGATTATCTTTACCCCTGATAATTTGTTTAGGATTACCTGAAGGAGCGACCTCTGTTCTTGTAAACATGAATCCGTGAAGCTTGTACACTGGAAGATGTAACATACCCACAATGCCACCCTACACTCCAAGTACAAACTGGGTACGTTGTTGATAGGAGACACAGTGCTTCACAGCAACCAAACTGAAAAAGAACACAATACCCTATGTACATGAGAACTGCACACTACTTCTGGCAAACGGAGAGAAATCTGTTAAAAACTTCGAAAACATTAAACCAATATGAGAATAAGTGCTTAGAACATGCAACTACAAAAGAAAACTTCTATATGACTTAAGTTTAATTTAATGAACATTATACCGACATCTACATGTTGGCAAATATTTCAATAACTCAAATGTTTGAGTGTCTGATTCCTACCCAACAGAAAAAAAAATGTATTCTTGCCATGAATTTCACAGAGTTGGCTCTCCAGAGCAGAGCTTCTATTCTAACACTGATTAAACATCTATAGGGCGTTTAATCAGTACTGTACAATGTTTTATTTCAAAGCAGAAGTGCATCTTTCAACAGAGACTGGGATAAAAGGGAAAAAAGAACTTAATCATTAAAATGCTGAATTCTCTCTAGGGCTACAATATAACATTTACCGTATTTTGACAAACATTGGAATTCCTCTGCCCATTTGTATCAGGGTGAGAATGTATACTGCCCATATACCTATTCTCACTTCATATTGAGAACAAAAAAAGCAAAGATAGATAGATATGTCCCCTGATGCCTTTACACAATAATGCAGGATGAAGCAGTCTGGGCACTGGCTGTGCTCTTTTCTAATACACAATGCAGGAGAATGATAGCTGTATTGTTACTTTATTTCATGTGAGGGAAAAAAATGGGAAAGAAATGGCAGTGTGTGTCCTATGACTTTCATTGGGCAACGAATAGTTTATTTCAGGTATGACTCACTCAGACATTACATTTTCTATTAGGAATCATTGTAAATCATCATATTACAAAAAGTATACAATGTTGGATTTTTGGAACACTTGACATGCTGGAAACAAACCCTGCGAGATTTGATAACTTGTATACGATAACAACTTGTTCAGTAAATGGCATCATACTACCAATTGTTTCACTTTAGTTTTTGTTTATTGCTACACACACAAAACCGAGAAGATATTATTTTCTATGCAAGAGATTAGTGTTGGACCGTGTCCTACATTTTTTTTAAAACCAGCTAACAACGGGTACCCGGAGGATTTGGCTCCTTGTACCCGGCCGGGTACCCGGCTACCCGTTTTTTCACTTACCTGGGGGTGGAGGAAGCCCGCGGCGACATCTGAACAGGTAAGCAGAGGTGCGGGGGCGGTGGAGCAGAATCAGCAGTCAGTGTGGAGCCCGCGCGGGAGCTGCAGGACTCCTTACTGCACTGTGAGCTGGGACCATGTGACCGGAGCAGGAGAAGAAGCTTTCCTATTGGACAGCCGGTCCCAGCTCACAGTGCAGTATGGAGTCCTGCAGCTCCCGCGTGGGCTCCACATGACTGTGATGCCGCCCCACCGACCCCGCACCTCTGCTTACCTGTTCAGATGTCGCCGCGGGCTTCCAGCAGGTAAGTAAGAGATACTTTTCAACTACCCTGACATTACCCGGATACCCGGCGCCGGGTCCACTTTCCAGCTGCCGGGTCCAGGTAATTTCCGGGTAGCTGAAAAGCCGCCAGGTACCGGGTAGTACCCGGTACATCACTACAAGAGATACAAGGGTAAACATATACCCAAAATGTGATGTGATTAATTAATAAGCATACACACCACCGACCGTGTGTTTGAGATAGGAGTGCACCCAATAAAAGGATATTTTCCATCCCCACTCCCTTTTGATACACACAAAATCAGAAGAATCTAGAGAAAAGCTTCATTGTATCCCCAAAGAGCTTAAAGCAGCAAGATCTTTGCTGTTTTTTGAAATACATCAGTTGTGTAATATTAGATAATACTTGCTGCATTTTTAAAACATTTGGTTTTCCAAGTCTAATGTCTTTTTTGTAATGAGTTTTAATAATGTACTGACTATCCTTTGGCTACTTAGCACCTTTCTGAGCTCTGCCCTTTGGCAACAAAGTATAACACACAGATCTGTTGCAGTTTTTCCAGCAGCAGACGGTCTAATGCCGAGCTGAAAGCTGTAATAATAATGTGTTACACTTAGCAATATAATGTTACATTGCAGATGTAGCACTTCTCAGTGCAGCACAGTCAGAAGGCAGTTATTTCGAAAGCCTTAGGGGGAGTTTTCCATGATCGAGCGAACAAATTAATAGACAGCTTATGTAATTATTTCTCATTAAAGCTACTCACATGCTGCATATAGTAAAACAGAAAAAAAAGGTGTAGCCAGGACTGCTGATGCAAGAGGTATCCCGAAAGTTTTCATACGCCACTACCATCAATTAAAGCAGCATTTAAAGCTGCAGTTCAGTCAATATCCTGCATGTGTGTTTTTTTTAATAAATCAGTTCTGTAGTAAGAAATAATACTTTTAGCATTTTCTGTTTTTAAAAAAACAACTTTGAAAGACCAATTTTCTTGTATTCTATTTTAACAAGCATTTGCTAAGGCACTGCCCCTTCATGTCCTGTCACAAACCCAGGCACACCCCTTTGTCAGCACTGCCCTCCCTCTCTCTAAACGTGCACTAGCATCTGGTCACATGATCTTCCTCATACAGTAGTACATTCAAGGAAGCTGGAGAAAAGGGATCAGCCATGCATAGCAGCTCGGATAGGCGATTTCAAACTTATTACAGTGTTTATTCCATTCATTGCACGTGTATATAATGTAAAATTGTAATAATTCCATTTATAGCAAACGTGTATATGTGAATATTATTTAGATGTATATGTATGTTACTGAAATGTGGAGTGAGTGTGTAGGTAAATACACACAATACACTTCCACTGCATATATATATATATATATATATATATATATATATATATATATATATATATATATATATATATATATATATATATATATATAATATATTATATATGTATGTATATGTGAAGTTATGTGAGTAAAAAAGTCACAAAAACCCTCCATAGCAAGGCAAATAGCAAATGGAAATATTACTGTATGCTCATTTGTATGTATATATATATTTATATACACACACACTTCAAATACGGATAGTGATTCACGTAAATGATATATATATTCACTTTCTGGGAGTATAAGAGTGACTGTCCTGTTGTTCCTTTTTTTGTATCCATCATTGAATGGTATGCACCCTCTCTTTACGTTTATTTTATACTAGCTGAGAGACCCGGCGTTGCCCGGGATGTAATGTTCCCGCTCCTCTCTCTCTCCTCACCCCTCCCCCTCTCTCTGTTTGTCCCCCATTCACATCAATCCAGTTCCCCCCCTCCCTCCTTTACAGCTTCATGCAGTGTGTGTGCGTCAGTCAGTCAGTGTGTGTGCGCGCGCGTCAGTGAGTCTGACGCAGAAACACAAACACACACACAGACTGACTGACGCACACACACACAGTCAGTGTGTGCGTGTGTGTGTGTGCCTCAGTCAGTCAGTGTGTGCGTGCGGCAGTCAGTCATTCAGTCAGTGTGTGGGTGTGGGGGTGTGCGCGCGTCAGTAAGTGTGTGTGTCAGTCAGTGTGTGTCAGTCAGTGTGTGTGTGTGTGTGTGTGTGTGTCAGTGTGTGTGTGTGTGTGTCAGTGTGTGTGTGTGTGTGTCAGTGTGTGTGTGTGTGTGTCAGTGTGTGTGTGTGTGTGTGTGTGTGTGTGTGTGTGTGTGTGTGTGTCAGTGTATGTGTGTGTCAGTGTATGTGTGTGTCAGTGTATGTGTGTGTGTGTGTGTACCATTCATTGTGTGTGTGCGCGCGCGCGTCAGTCTGTGTGTGTGTGCGCGTGGGTGTGTGCGCGCGTGCGTCAGTCGGTGTGTGTGTGTGTCAGTCAGTGTGTGTGTGTGTCAGTGTGTGTGTGTGTGTGTGTCAGTGTGTGTGTGTGTGTGTTTGTTTGTGTCAGTGTGTGTGTGTGTGTTTGTTTGTGTCAGTGTGTGTGTGTGTGTGTGCAGCAGTCAGTGTGTGTGTGTGCAGCAGTCAGTGGGTGTGTGTGCAGCAGTCAGTGTGTGTGTGTGTGTGTGTGTGTGTGTGCGCGCGTCAGTCTGTGTATGTGTGCGTGTGGCTGTAAGGGGT